>NC_067140.1:63404014-63554014 GCF_903995435.1 Acomys russatus
GCCTACCCACATTGGGCGCCACTTGTTTTTAAATTATTGGTGTTATCAGTATTATCAGTATGCCCAGCTAGTAATCAATTAAGACACAGACACTTTTTTAAATATTTTAAAATAGCTTTAGTTAACATGGGGCAGGGGAGATATCAATCCCCTAAACTACTTCCCATGTGGGGCAGGTATGGGATACCTGCCTCAATCCCATGCCATCTGCTTCTAGTATTTTCTATCAAGCTACCTCCCATCCATAATCCCATGTACTTGTTAATGTTTTTCATCTGGGCTGACTCTTCCATCCATGCCGGCCACATGTTTCTCTTCCATCTAACCCACGGTAGCCTTCTTCTCCCTCCTCTCGGGACCCTGTGCTCAGGTCTCTTCTTCCTCTGCCCTTCTTCCCAGGATTCCTCTGTCTCTCAGCCAAGGAGCTTTAGCTACACCTATCTCATCTGCCCTGGCCAGATGGATGGCCTTTATTAGTCAACAGGTGGGTCAGAGAGACAGCAAGCAGTAATTAGCATCAAAATACATTAGACCATCCTCCAACAGGACACCCAGTGAGGACCCTAACAGGCCATTTGGGAGGCTGGGAGGCTAGCAGCTTCCTCCAGACATGTGCCCAGAAACTAGAGAATCCAGGCCCAGGAGTCCATGTGTTGCTTTTGGAGTCATGTCTAAGCAATTGGAATCCTCATACATTAAGAACACGAACGGGAACACTGAGCAAGGATCTCAATGGTAGAACATGTACTTACCATGCACAGGGCCCTCTATTCAATCCCTAGTGCTCCCCACCCCATCCCCAAGATGCAGCCCATTTGAAGTAGCCTAACAGTCTTCTTTAAGACTCAGTGCACTAACACCCTACAGCGGTGCATCCCACTGCAGGGTACATACCCAGAAGAATTAAAAACAGGACAGCAGATGATGGTCCAGTCACCATTGGTAGGATTCTGCTTCAATCTGCCTACCTGTGATGTCATTGCCTATCTGCCATGGGGGCGTGGCCCTGCCCAGTATATAAAATGACAGACACTCCTCACTCCTCTCTTACCCCCTTTCTCTTTCACCTCTCTCTTACCCACCCCCACTCTCTTCTCTCCCTCCTCTCTCTCTCTCTCTCTCTCTCTCTCTCTCTCTCTCACTCTCTCTCTCTTTCTGTTTCTCTCTGGGGTACCCCCCCTTCCTTCTCTCCCCATGCTCATTTTATAAACTTCTCCATCTAATATCTGTTGCCTGGCATCTTACTTCTTATTTTTTAAACCATTAAAACCATAGCCAACTAGTGGAGATTCAGATGCCCACCCCTGGAGTGAAAAGAAGGTGGGCTGCCATGTGACCTGCTGATGACTCTCACAGAAGATGATGAAGTTGGAAGGAGGATGAATCTGGATTAAAAAAAAAAAAAATGCTAAGTGAGGGAAAACAGACCCAAATGGCCACTTTGGGGAAATCTTCCTGTGAGGTAAATCCCAAGAGACAGAAAGTGGGTTCGAGGCTGCTGGAGATGGGGGTAGGAATGCAGAGGCAAAAGGACATCCTATGGTGATGAAAACATTGCAGAGTGAGACAGTGGCAGAGGTTGCGTGACCCTGTGACATCACCATCCACTGGCTGTAGTGTGTGTGTGTGCGTGCGCATGTTTGAATAGACCGGGTGCTCGGCCGGGAATGGTGCGAGGGTAGACAGGACTTCATTGTTTCTGGCCTAGTCCTCGGGTTGTATGCAGAGAGGGGCAGGCTTGGTAAGAAGGCAGGTGGCCCTGGAAGGATGTTTGGACTCAAAGAGTTCCAGTAACTGACTTGAGAACTTGGTTGTCTGTATAGATCTGTGAGCTCAGACACAGGGACAGATACTCACAGAGCTGTAGCATACAGTTTATGTTTAAAGCCAGAGGTTGTGTTAAGTAAGCTGCTGAAGGAAGGCGGGCTTAGGGTTGTGTGCCAGGCTCAGCTGTCTTTAAGTGAAAAAAGAAAGTAGAGGCTGTTGGTGATCTTCACCAGTCCTCCATTGTAACAGTTCTTGACTCTGTTGAGACTTTCAGGCCCTTGGTCTCATGATGTCCTTGTTAGGACCTCCCAAGCATAATTCTAGTGGACTGCCTGTTTCCTCTATGTACCTAAGTACTCGGGAGGTCCTACAGTACAGCTTTTATAGGGGCATGGCATTCTCCATTGTTCCCTCATATATATTGCTGTTGCTCAGAATTGCCCCCATCAGGTGTAGACTTGCTGTTTGTTTTCCTGCTCCCTACTTTGGTAGCAAGATGGTCCCCCTACTGGGTGTCTGAGCAAATGCAGTCAGCCCTGCCCTCCTTTTCTGGTAGTTGGTAAATATAGGCTGCTGGGTTCTGTCTGGAGAGGGTCTGGGTCTTTTGGTCTCCCTTTAGATAAACAGATGCAGAATCCATGTCTGATGGGAGCCAGCTGTATCATGAAGCCTTGGGAGAGTCAGTACTGCACTGGTGTGGGCTGAGGTATCAGGAGCCTTTGTAGGCCCAGCATCCACTTAGCACTGTGCACTGTTGAGCATATTGTGACCTCTCTGCTCACTTGCTTCTCCTGTTCAATGTGGGCAATAACGTTGCTTGCCGTAGAGTAATTCTGGGCAACCCTCTGGGTGCTGTGGGGCTGAGCCCTGTGGAAGGTGACCCTGCTGTACCTCATGGTGGCATTGCTCCCAAGGCTGTTCAGCTGGGCACTGCTCTGGTTCCTGAACCGCCTCTTCCTGAATGTGCAACTTCACAAGGGACAGATGAAGATGGTCCAAAAGGCTGTCCAGGAGGTAAGCCAGACCATACTGGATAGGTTTGGATGGCCAGAGCAGATGGCCAGGCCCCATCATCTGCTAGAAAAATCCACAGCTCTTAGACAACTTTGGTGCCATGTCTCATAGTCCTGTTCCTATAGGGTTTCTTAAAAGTTTGGGAAGGCTGCTCGACCTCTGGGAAATGTGCAGGGGAGAAGCCCTCCCTCCCTCTCTCCCTCCCTCCCTCCGTGTTGCTCTGGGACTTGGAGGTGCTGGGGTCTGGCTGTGTTTTTAGGGTGGGCACTTTTCTTCTGGCTGTCTGGAGCAGGGCTCGCCGCTTGTCTTCGTTTGTACACACAAGTCCCTCTTGGATGGGTTCCTGCTGCCTTTTGTACTGCTCTCCCAGGGCCTGGGTGTGGTCCGTGTGGCTGTGGGCCCCCGCACCTGCTCCTCTGCTCTCAGGTATGACAGGAGGGAAACCCTGGCTGGAGCAGGGGGTGGTGATGATTTTGCCTTCTTAGCCTGTTTGCAGCCATATGTTAGCCCAGCTTGGAGACTCAGATGGAGGATAGCTATGGGTCCCTGGGCCATGACTGCTTCAAGTGTCTAGACAGACAGGCCTGGGAGAATTAAGGCCCTTGAAGGCCTCTGGGCCAGTCTCTCCTCCAGAACCCCTTCTCATTTAGCTCTGTCCTATGCTCACAGAGCTCTACTGAGGAAACTTGGGGGACTTTTCCTGCTCCCAGAAGCCAACCTCTCCTTGGACAGCTCAGAGGGCATCCTCGCAAGGGCTGTGCTCCGTGCAGTGAGTGCTCCCAGTAGTCATGTGGGGTAGGCCAAGGGTACAGGGGTCTGCTCTGATCCGGCCTTGATGCCCACCCTTCCTCTCTCCTTCTAGGCTGTGGAGCAGCTTCTTGGCAGTGGGCAGTCTCTGCTCATCTTCCTAGAAGAGCCCCCTGGGTACCCAGGGCCCAGGCTTTCAGCCCTGGGCCAGGCCTGGCTAGGGCTGGTGGTCCAGGTGGTCCAGGCGGGCATCATCCCAGATGCTACACTGGTACCTGTTGCCATTGCCTATGACCTGGTTCCAGATGCACCATGTAACATGAACCACGTGAGACCCTCTTGCTCCTGGGGACCAAGCAGACACCAGTTTTTGGGTGGCACAATAAGTTGTGTGGCTGGGCTGCTTTAGGGCTGAGGTCGAATTGGAATGCAAAGTGTGTGTAAAGTAGCTGTTCCTACACTCACCATCCTACAGTTGTCTCCCAAGGTCTTTGCCATCACCATCTTACAGATGACCCCACAAGGGAGGTCATGGGTGAAAAGACATGGAACCATTCCCCTCTCCCCTGCACATGCAGCCACACCCTGCCGAGCCCACTGACTCACCACCCACAGCTTCGCTCAGGAAGATAGGCAGCAATGCCATACTCAAGCGTGCCAGATGTGTGAGGCCTGGGCCAGGCCGTGGCACCACCACCAAGTCCCCCTGGTGGACACGCAGCAAAACCACATGTGCCCTCAACATGCTCAGTGTATGCTGGGCCAGGCACCGCAGCTGCCCAGAGAAGCCCACATCAAAGCCACGCAGCAGTGTCTCCTCTGTCAGCCAGGAGAACTCCCCCAGGAACTGTGACAGGAGCACACCCTGTCACAGGGCATGGAGAGGACCAGTGAACAGCGTGGAGGGCAGAAAGAGTAGCAGCCCAGAGACTTGTCCAAGAAAATGCATGCTGAGCTTCTTCCCTGCAGGACTCGGCTCCCCTGGGGCTATGGACAGGAGCCTTGGCTGTCTTTCGGAGACTGTATAACTGCTGGGGCTGCAACCACAGAGTCTGTGTCCGGGTGCACCTTGCCCAGCCTTTTTCCCTCCAGGTATGAAACCAGTTGGGAAAAGCTGGGACAGCCTTTGTGTTTGCTTGGCCTTTAAAGCCATTGTAGGGATATTTTCTGTCTTAGATGGTCTGTGTGCAGGTTTCCTGGGGAGGGGGCGTGGCAAGAGCAGACCACAAGTCTTTATCCTGGGCAGGAATACACCATCAATGCCAGAAGCTGCTGGGGTAGCAGGCAGACCCTGGAGCATCTGTTGCAGCCCATTGTGCTAGGTGAATGGTAAGGAGCACAGATGTATGGGTCTCAGGGGGAGGCAAGCGGCTCTTCAACTCCCAGCACCCCAGAACACCAGCACCAGGACACTCACCTTCTCTGCAGTCCAGGAATAGGATGGCACACAGCCTGGCAGGGAGAGGGTTACATGCGTTCTCCCAGGACTTGGAGAAACAGCTGTCACTTTGGAAAGCTTTAGACATCTATGACATTTTGGTCTGGTTTCATTTGTTGATCTGTCTCTATCTCAGTAGTGTTGTTCCAGACACTGAGAAGGAGCAGGAGTGGACCCCGTCAACTAGTCTCTTCCTGGCCCTCAAAGAAGAGGACCAGCTCCTGGTCAGAAGACTGAGCTGGCATGTCCTGAGTGGTGAGGGAAACCCAGATCTGTACCTTTGGGGTGTGATTTGCTGTCAGCACCTGACCCCCACCCACCCACTTTGTAGCATACTGGGACACCAGAAGAGTGGAGCATCCAGGGAGGTGGGGAGCAGATGAACACAATGTCTGACTCTAAGGCCACTGTGCAGATCTATGCCAGGTCCAGCCCAACCCTACCTCAGATGGCCCCTGATGGGTATCCTTAGCTGTAAATGGGGCTGGTAACTGAGTAGCAACATGTGCCTACAGAGGGGCACGCACTGAGGTCTGTCAATGCCGTCTCAAATGTCACTCTGTGGGACACTGTTAGTGGGCCTGACTCATAGCACATGGTCTACTGCTGGGGTGGAGTTGGGGCTGTGTGTCAAATGGTGGGGAGAGCAAGCCTCTCCAGGCCGAGGCCGACCCCTGACAGCACCCTACATCTCATGCTTCCCCTCCTCATCCCAGCCAGCGTGGCCAGCTCAGCAGTGATGAGCACAGCCATCATGGCAACACTGCTGCTGTTGAAGCACCAAAAGGTAAGGCACTGCATGCTGGGGTCCTGGGAAGGGCAGCGCTTGGCCCTCTCTGCTCAGGCCTGTTTTGTCTCCAGGGTGTGCTCCTGTCACAGCTCCTGGGGGAGTTCTCCTGGCTGACAGAGGAGACACTGCTGCGTGGCTTTGATGTGGGCTTCTCTGGGCAGCTGCGGTGCCTGGCCCAGCATACACTGAGCCTGTTGAGGGCACATGTGGTTTTGCTGCGTGTCCACCAGGGGGACTTGGTGGTGGTGCCACGGCCTGGCCCAGGCCTCACACATCTGGCACGCTTGAGTATGGCATTGCTGCCTACCTTCCTGAGCGAAGCTGTGGGTGGTGAGTCAGTGGGCTCGGCAGGGTGTGGCTGCATGTGCAGGGGAGAGGGGAATGGTTACCTCCTTATGCTGTCGTCTTTCTCTGCCAGCCTGTGCAGTGTGGGGGTTGCTGGCGGGCAGAGTGGCACCTGAGGGGCCCTGGGAACTGCAGGGCAAAGAGCTCCTGAGTCAGAATGAACTGTACTGCCAGATCCTGCTGCTGCTGCACCTGCTCCCTCAGGACCTTCTGCTGCCCCAGGTCAGACTCTTCCCCCAGCTCAGCAGGACCCTGGGCCTTGTCCTTATGGCCTCCTGTGGTGGTGATCTTGGCCTCCAAGGAACTCTGGTCAGGATTCTGCCAGCAGCCCTCCTTCCCCGTGGGGGTTCTGAAGGGCATCGGTGCTTCTCTTCTACAGCCCTGCCAGTCTTCCTACTGCTACTGTCAGGAAGTGCTGGACCGGCTCATCCAGTGTGGGCTCCTGGTTGCTGAGGAGGTAAGCTCCCATCCCAAGGGTCAGCGCCCTGAGATGTTCCTCTGACCCAAAAGTGCTCTGGGAGTGTACTACCATTGGCCACCACATGGAAACCTGTCTGCACTGGGCCTATGTGTCTCATGCCAGCCAGTTTGGCATGTGTAGCTCTAAGGTTCCTTCTATATGTACTGCCTCACATTTCCTAGTGAGCTTGGGTACTTGGCCCTAGTAGTCCTGAATATCCTTTTGGGATTCCCAAACCAATAACTCTCAACCCCCCGCCCCCCAGACACCAGGCTCTGGGCCAGCTTGTGACACAGGAAGACAGCATCTGAGTGCAAAGCTACTGTGGAAACCAAGTGGGGACTTCACTGACAGTGAGAGTGATGACTTTGATGAGCCAGGAGGCCGGTGCTTCAGGGTATTTTTGGAAAAGCTACCTCAGGAGGCAGGCGGAGGTGGTAAGGTACCTGGGAGCCTATTTTCCTCTCTCTGGTCTCTCTGACTCCAGCTTAGCCAACAGTCTCGCTGCCCTGACTTCCTTCTCTTCCTCTGCCGCCTGCTCAGTCCGATACTCAAGGCCTTCGCACAGGCAGCTATCTTCCTCCATGTGGGGCAGCTGCCAGATTCAGGTAAAAACCCTTCCTCCCTTGCAGTGTTCAGGTGGGGGCTCAGTCCCACAGAGCTGGGGCTAGGTCTAGTCTCTCTTGCAGAGGTGGGCTACTCGGAGCAGTTGTTCCAGTTTTTACAGGCTTGTGCCCAGGAAGAAGGGATCTTTGGTGAGTTTCAAGCCCGATCCCCAGGCTCCCTGGTGAGTGCTGCCCCCTGCTGGGCAGAGCCTGCCTGACTTCAGGGAAAGGGCTTCTGGTTCCCTGTAGGCCTTGCTCTTTGATTTTTTTTGAGATGGTTTCTCTGTGTAACAGACCCCTGGCAGTCCTGGACTCAATTTGTAGACCAGGCTGGCCTCAAACTCAGATCTTAAGCAGTGTTGTGGCATTAAAGGAGTGACCCACCGTGGCTACTCTGTAGGCCTGACTCTTTGTCCTTCTCTTCCCTCCAGAGTATGCAGACCCAAACCTTGCCTTCAGTGCTATCTGGACGTTCAAAGACCTGGGGGTAAGAGAGGTGGTTTCACTGTCCTGTCCCTGACCTTACCCTCAGCCCCATGGGTTGATAGAACTGCTCAGGGGGAACCACCTTGTTCCCCCATCCCATCCAGATTAATGTTAGGAGTGGATGGTTTTCCTGACTTCCCCTACCACCATTATATCAGGTAGTGTCACACTCAGGCACTGCGGCATCACTGCAGGTTTTAGGGGGTAGGTTTGGCCCTGAGGGTGCTGTCCCCAGCAGGGTGCTTATAGTCCATTGTGTTGTGCAGGTGCTGCAGCAGATGCCCAGCCCCACAGGACCCCGGCTCCACCTAGCCCCCGGCATTTGCCAGCCGCGCCAACCAGGACAAGCTGGAACAGTTTATCCGACAGTTCATCTGTAATTAAAACCAGAGTGTAGAACTTGAACACCGCTAGCCTGGACTTAGAAAACCTCTGTTTGCTCCTCATTGGTGTGCTAAATAGACCAGGTTAGTTTCTTCCCTAAGCCTGAAGTATTCATCCAATATCTGCTCCTTCCTTGCTCAGTCCTGTGAAAATTGCCCACCTTCGGGGGCGAATGTGTGTGTAAAAGACAGCAGAAGCTAAGCTGCAGTTTTGAGGCATTTATTTCTGAGGCCTACCTAAGAGCAGCCTCAAGTAGGCAGGGTCAGCAGTGAGCTAGGTGGCCCACCTTGTCTCAAGTTCAGCGCTTACAGGGACAGCATCAAACCACCTTGTTGATGATGACACCAAGTTCTTCAATCTCACACTGGACTTCATCACCTTTCTGTAACACAGCAGGTCCCAAGGTTTTGAGCCTTTGACTCTAGGACAGGCTCTCCCCATTACACACCCCCAGGCCTCCCTAGCTCTCATCTTTCCACCACTTCCTGTTTTAAACTAACTCACCTTGAGAAAAACAGGAGGCTTCCTAAACACACCAACACCTGGAGGAGTCCCAGTCAGGATGATGTCCCCTGGGTAAAGAGTGACAAACCTAGGGAAAGCATATGGGTCAAGTAAGAGCATGGCTGTTTCCAGGTATGGCAAGGGTGGGGCTGACTGTGACACTTACCGGGAGACCCAGGCTATCAAATCTTCAGTCTTGAACACCATCTGGTTGGTGTTGCTGCTCTGGACCACTTCCCCATTCACTCGACAGCAGATCTTTAAATTGTGTGGATCTAGAATTCAAAATAATACTGTGGGGTTATCCACACCCAACATCCAGCCCCAAAGGAAAGAGGAAACTTAGGGAGCATGTCTGCCCATTTTGGCTTAACATTTTACTCTGAGACTTCCTGTACAGACTGGTCCCCTGAATTCCCCCATCAAGTAAGGAGAGGGATGTTCTCTCTGAACAAGGAGAAAACAGCCTTTGAAAATGGGCATGTGGGCCAGGCAAGATGGCTCAGCGGGTAGAGGCACTAACTGCCAAGCCTGGGGGCCTGAGTTTAATCCCTGAGAGCCATATGAACTCAGGAAGAGAACCAACTCTTGAATGTTGACCTGGGGCAGTTGCGCACACTTTTAATCCCAGCACTCAGGAGGCAGAGAGGCAGGTGGATCTCTTTGAGTTCAAGGCCAGCCTGGTCTACAAAGTGAGCCCAGGACAGCCAGGACTACACAGAGAAACCCTGTCTTGAGGAAAAAAAACAAAAACCAAACCCCAAAACAACAAAAATTGACCTCTGACCTCCATCCATGTGCCATGGCATGCATACATATACAATGTTTTTAAAATAGTGCATTCATATAGTTCTACTTAGTCTCTACATATATAAAACATTTAATAGTAAAATAAAAATAGAAAAATAAAATAGATTAAAAAGGGCATTGATCCTCAACAGAGGCTGATCATTGTAGATGGAAAATAACTCCAAAGTGACAGGGATAGCAGAGCAGCAGATAATGGGGTACCCAAACTATCCTGCACCCCTCACAGCACCTGGAATACAGCCTCTGGAGTACCACTGTCCTGAGGGGCTCACCCATGTAGCCAAGTCATCCCCCATGGATGCCTGCCCAGTGCATGTGCAAGGTCCTTTCCCCACAACAGAAAATGAACAGGCCTCATCTCAGCCATGCTCAGCCAGCCTTGCTCCTTCCAGCTTAAGGACTATTCCAGATGGGGACAGATGGAGGATGCCCCAACCGCCAAGTGCAGTGGCCTTTGTAATTCATTTTACGGATGTAGTTTCATAGCAGCTACAGCTGTGTTTTCTCAAAGAGACTCTGGAAGGAAGTGCATAGAGCTAGCTCACTTGTTCTCTGTGGGAACAGCAGTGATACTGCAGCTCTGCATACAGTTGTAGCCATAGTCCTTTCTGGAACACTATTTTCTCCAGACACTAGGTATTGTACATGGGAGAGCACAAGAACCTACCTGCTATGCTGTCTCTGGTAACCAAGGCAGGGCCCAAGGGGCAGAAAGTATCAAAAGTTTTTCCCAGTAACCACTGCTTTCCATTGCGTCTCATTTGCCAGTCTCGAGCACTCACATCATGAGCCACAGTGAAGCCAGCCACGTGAGCCATGGCGTCTGTGGCCTGTTGGGGCAGGAGATTTGTTCAGATAGGTTACATCACAGGTGGCACAACCCCGAGGACAAAGAATCTCAAAAGCCATTATCACACATTAGCACCAGAGCCAGACTAAGGTGGTGTGTGAAAGGCAAGGGAGTGAAGTGCCAAATGTGCCCCATCCTGAGACAGCACTGGGGAGGCCTGGGGAGGGGATGGTCAGTACCGGCAGGGGCAGGATCTGGGTCTGCTGCTCCGCCTGCCTGGGAGCTCCCTTCCACCTCACCTGGATGTGTTTGCCTTTCTTCCCAATGACCACGGCCAGTTCTACCTCCCAGTCCACTTCCTGCAAAGGGGGAGAGGACAAGTGAGCTGCAGTGACTATAAGGCCTCAGCTCCTAGGAACCAGGGTGAAGTGAATGTCATGTGGGTGGGACTTGCAGTGGCAAGAAGCACTACTGGAGGTGACGAGGAGATCAATACATGTCTGGGGAACTGACTTTAAAAGTCACTCTTGACACCTGCAATAAAGAGCGATGCCAGGTAGCAAGAGTAACATGTAGCTACTGTGTTTCTGACACTATGTATTAACTCATTAGATCATGAGATCTGAGAACAAATGTATTTAAGGGTCTTAAGCAACTTGCAAGGAAGAAATGCACATGGCTACAAATGTTAACAAATTCCAGCCTCTCCCCAAGTGAGCAAAATGCAACTTGAAAGAACAATTTAGTCTTTCCTGGCTGTTAATCATGGTAATGACAAAAAGTGGCAGAAGTTTACCTGAGCCCAGGTGCCAGTTTGTGTTACCAGTGACACTAAAGGAAGCAGACTCCTCAGGGAAATGGCTGACAGAGCAGGAGGACGCACAAGAGTCCTCAGTGAAGACCAGAAAGTCAGGTCATGCTAAAAGGGGAATGGCACCCAGCAGGGCGGGTCCACTGGCTAAACCGGGTTCATCCAGATTGAGGAGGGGGAAAAATGACAAGTTAAGGAAATATTAAGTTCAGAGGGAGGGCTGGGGAGATGGCTCAGCCACATAAGCCTGATGACCCAAATTCAGTGCCTAGAATGCATGCAAAACGCTGGATGCAGGAGCATCACACATCTGTAACCCCAGCACTCCTATAGTGAGGCAGAAGTTTAGTCTGTCTGGGGTATGCACAGAAGCAAGAGACCCTGCCTGCCTCAACAGGGTAGACTGTGAAAAAAGAGAGGGGGGGGTGGGGAGGAAAGGGATGGAGGGGGCAGAGGGGCAGAGAGAAAGGGAGAATGGGAGAATGAATATGAATCAACCACAGATTAGAGGCTGGAGAGACTGCTCAGTTCTTTCAGAACCCATGTTGTTTCCCAGCACCCACACCAGGTGCTCACAACTGTTTCTAACTCGAGCTCCAGGGAGTCCCACACCCTCTTCTAGCTTCCACAGGCCAATTAGGGGAGAGGGTAAATGAACATCAAGTGAACAAAATGGCCACACTGAACATAACGTACGTATGAGCCTCCTGACAGGCTGCAATGGGAAACAGGACATTTCAGCTTCAGCTTAATCTGATCACAAGGAAATAAGGCAAAACTGAACACAGGGCACCCTATGAGGAAACAGTTCTTCAAAAAGTGTCAGGAAAGCAGACCACATGGCAACCTCAAATGTGTCAGGGAGAAGACCAAGTGGGATGAAAGCTGGAATTCCTTGATGGAATTGGGACAAGGTATGTGTGTGGCAGAGACACAGCCAGGACAGACAACAGGGGGAAGACCAAATAGAGTGACTACGTTCTTGATGGAGACTGGGAACAAGGTGCCTGTGTGGTAGAAATGCAGCTGAACAGACAACACCAGGAGAATATGCAGCAAAGTGTGAATACCTAGGTGTGGCAGCAGGAATATTGGCAGCTTTGTCTAGATTATTAATATACTTTCATTGTAGAAGATAACTGTTAATAAATGGGAAAAGATGTCAGTTAATTCCTCCTGTCACCTACACCCAGAGCTGTGTTAGTACAATATACTCCTCTCTAGTGTAGTGACAGGTTGCTTTAAGACAGCTGTTCTTAACCTTTGGGTTACAACTCCCACAGGGATCACATAGCATATATCTGGCATAGCAGATATTTCCATTACAATGTAGCAAAGTTAGTTATGCAGTAGCAACAGAACGATTTTATGGCCAGAGGTCACCACACCATGAGGAGCTGTATTGAAGGGTTGCAGCATCAGGAGGGTTGAGAACCACTGCTCTAAGTCTAAGGGAATGCCGCCTGTGCTGGCCACAGCGAGCTGGGCGGTGAGGAGCACTAACCTCACTCTCTGGCGGCAGCAGGATCTCATCATAGGGCCCCACAATAGAGCTGGCGAACTTGCTGAAGATGATGGGCTCCTTGGGCACCCGCACATTCTGTTCTTTGCAGTGGTCTGCATAATTCATGCCCACACACACCACCTTGTCTGGCCGGGTGACAGGGGCCAAGAAGGTCACCTGTGACCGAGGGAGGACTGGCAACTGGGTAGCCAGGGCTCTGTAGAGACCAAGCAGGAGAGGGGCTAGCTGGGAACAGGTTAGGAATCCCAGGGTAGGCTGAGGAGAGCCCACGGCAGTTACGACTTTTGCTTCTTACATTTTTCTATATTTCACCTATCAGTGTAAAAGACTCAAAGGCAGCTACATACAGTCCTTTACAGCAGAGCACAGTGGTCCTTACTTCCTTCCTACTTGGGTAATTCTCGTTCATGTGGAAGGATGTGAAGGTGCCAATGGGAGTTAGTGGAAAGGCCTCTCACCCTTCTAGTCACTGTCTTCCCTGGAGACAATTCCTGTGTCCTGGATAGCTCATTCCAGCTGCAGTGGAATACCCTCTCATCTCATCGTTCTGTATATGAACGATAGAGCATATTATACATTTTAACAATTTAACATATATTTGGTGTTCCCCTAGAACACAGAGCACCCCCGTTTTGGGGGAGTGCAAGGTAGAGTCTCTATGTAGCCCTAGCTGTCCTAAAACTCGCTCTGCAGATCAGGCTGGCCTCGAACTCCTTGCCTCTGCCTTCTGAGTGCTGGGGAAAGGCATCCTCCTCCTCCTCTGGCTACTATCTTACACTGTTGACACATACTTGGTTCCAGGAAAGGAAGTGGCTTCTAATTTTTAAGAAAATGGCCATCTGGGACCATAGTGTCTCTGACACTGTGCTGTCAAACATTTCTATTTCTGCCACTCTACTATGTGAAAACACCTTAAAGTGCTTTTAATCGATTGTTCTTTCACTCTTTAGACTGATTCCATGGCTGGCTTCAGGGCTACTCCCAGTTAATCTAGCACAAACTCAGGAGTCTCTTTCTTCTAAGGGTCTAAGCCACGCCCCATCATCTCCAAGAGGTCTCTTAGGACCTTGTGGCAGGCTCCTCCGTGGAAGGAACTTAGCATCTCAAGAAGGCAGTATAATTAAGTAGGGTTCTGGCTACACAGTCAAATAAATTAATCATCCTCCTTGAACCTCAGTTTCCCTCTCTGTAAATTGAAGGTGGTATTATATAAGACTTCCAAGGCTTCTGCTAGTACCAACATATACACCTGTAATTCAGATCCAGCATTTAAGGGGTTGAGGCAGGAGGTTCAAAGCCCTCCTGGGCTACATAGCAAGACCCTGTCTCAAAACCCAAAAGATTTATACACCTGTTATCTCTTTACTAAAAGACCAAGTGAAAGAGAAACAGTGGGACCCCCCTGCTCCTTTGAAGAGAAACTACCTACTGGTTCTGATTCTCAGGGTGGGAGAGAGAGATGGGAGGAGGGAGAGGGAGGAGGGTGAGACTGCCTGCTGACTGACCTTCGTGCCACTGAGAGTGCAGTCTCTTCCTGCTCCAGGAACTGCATCATCGTTTTGGGGAGGGTGGGGTCAAAGGTGTTTAGGTCCACGACTCCGCCACCAATCCCTGACTCCAGGCCCAGGTGAGGCTGCTCCAGGTGGGGTGCTTGGAACTGGACCAGTCTCATGTCTCTGGAGGGTTGAAAGGGCCTCTTCTGAACCTGCAGCAGGGCTGAGAACAGCCTCCTTCTACCAGGCCCCAGCATCAAAGCCTAAAAGGAAAGATGCAAGCCCCAGGAGACAGAGGGCTGTAGAACCATTGCAAAGATCCCTTAGTTCCTTTGCTCCGTCGCCCATTCCCAGCATGCCACTTGGGAAGTGCTCACATGGGTCATTTCACCGTGTTATACTTCAAAAAGTCAGAGTGCGGATGCCAGGCTTTAAGGCAGCCCCAGGGATCCTAGCCTTTCTTCAACCAGTGTTTCCTGAAAGTTCTCACTGTCACAGGCAAGTGGGAAACACAGCGGCCCAACTCGGCCCTGCTGTCTTGCATGCTGGGGAGACAGATATGAGCAACTGATGTACAGAGGTCTCAGATACTGAGATGGTGCTATGAAGATGGCCAGGCAGCTGCCTCTACCTAGATTTTGGGGAAGCCCTCTAACTGGGGAAGGCTGAAAGTACAGGACTAGGAATCAGCCCCAAGTCAGGCAAATGGCTACCACTAGAAATGGCTTCCCAGCTGCCTCACTCAGCTTTTAAAAAGTACTGACTTGATCTTGTTGCGCTCTGACTTAAACATTGCTACGTCTCACAGGCTGATGCTAGAATCCTTAGCAGTTTGCCCTGGCCCAGGGGCTGCCCTCCACCCTCTCTGGTAGGCACCAGTTTCTGTTGTTGGAGTACCAGGAGACTCAGGGTGACATGAGGCTGGAGACCTGTTCGTACAACACGATGCTCAGCCATCTCCCTGGGTTCAGTAGCTGTCTGTCTCTTTCACTCCAGAGCCCACAGTACTGCCGCTGTGTGTGAAGCGCAGGCTTGCACTGCCCCTGTTCACTCAACAGATGGACGATGCAAGGGGCTTCGCTTTTCACTTCTTGAAAGAGCCTGATGAACGTCCGCTTTGGGAAGCGGCTGGCCATGCCGTCTTTCCCGAGACCCAGACCTCTCCTGTTCTGTTGTCTTATCCAAGGACCACCATGCCACAGAAAAAAAGGGCCAGGACCTGTTTTAAGTTCTAGGCTCCACCTAAAGATAAGCCTCATCCTCCTGTTTCCTTTGTTCTTACGGTTCGGGTGCTGGGCCTGGAGGGGACCTGCCGGACCACATCCCAGCTAAACTACACTGCACCCACCATTCCCTTATTTTGTCTTAACGTAGGGCTCCTCTTCATTCCTCATCGTGAAGTCCTCCCCCCTCAGGATATCTTGCTCTCAAAATCAGTAAAACCAGCGGCCAGGAGGACAGCCCAGCTCGTAAAGTGCTTCCCTTGAAAACACAAGGCTGAGTTAAATCCCCGGAATCCATGTGAAAAAGTTTGTACACGCGGGTGCATGCTTGTAATTCCAGTGCTGGGGAAGTGGGGACAGGCAGCTTCCTGGGGCTGGTTAGCCTGCCAGTCTCTCTCAAAAACTAAGGTGGCTGTCATCTGAGGGACATTAAGGCCTGTGCATATGAACACACACACACACACACACACACACACACACACACACGCTTTATGTTTTTAAAAAATGTAGAGGTAGCTCTTTTAGTTCTGGCCTCTTGGACCTCACCCGATTAGGTCAACCTACCCTGTACAGGCTCACCATAGTGCCAGCTTGCAAGTCTGGCTAGAAAACCAAAGGCTTTCCATCTCCTGCTCTGTTGTCTTATCCAAGGGCCACCATGCCACAGTCTAATGGCTGTTCCAGCACATGTGATCAGTCACACAATACACTAAAATGGCAGTAACTGTCCTGAGGAAAGCCAAGTGCTCCACCTGTGATGTCTGATTTAATTCTCTTGACTGTGCCTGGCAGGTACTGCTGAGCCAGTTTTACAGCCAAAGCTTAGACAGGGCAAGGGGTTTACCTAAGGTTCAAGGGTCATACAGCTAAGAGAAAGCTGGTATTTGAACCCACGGCGAGATGACACTGAAGTTCTCAATTCAGAAGCAAGGTACTTCCCAAGCAAGATAATCTAGTTTTAATCCCGCCCACTTCTCTCAAGCCCCAACAGATACCAGCCCATGGTCATTAGTCATGCCCCGGGGCGGCCAGTGACTGTGGCATCAGAGATAAGGCTGAACACCTGCTGGCTTATAAGCCCAAGCCCCACTGATTGTAAACTTGTGACAGGCGCGCGCGCAGGTCTATTCCACAAAAAGCAGCACACAGGCTTCGTGAAGTAGTCATCTGTTAAGGTGGCGCTGGTGTTTTTGTAAGAATCACTATGATTCACAGCACAAGGGTGCCTTAGCAAACAGCACAGGAATGGGCAGTTTGAGGTGCAGGGCATTCACTCTCCGGGAACCGAGATCATCCGCTCGGTTTCCCAACGCCTGGTTCACGTCCCTCCCGCTATGGTATAGCCTCAGCTTACCTAGCCGCTGCAGCCGGACCTGGCCAGCGCACTACGCTGTCAGCGGACGGAGAAGCCACAGGCAGTACCGCGGCAGGCACCTAGCGGCTACTCTGCAGGGGAAATAAGGCCCCCCGGTCGCGTTGTGATGACGTCACGACTACGCCGTCCAATAGGTGGACTTCTGCTTCCTCCGGGAAATCAGAGCTTCTGCTGCTAGTTACCTCTTGTAGCCACCCAGCTCGGTACGAGCGTCTGGTTCGCAGGTTTGGGGAGACCCTCGCTGGCTCCAGGGTGACCCAGGACTTAGCCAGACCCGGAGAGAGCGCAACGCCTCCGTCCAGGCCCTGCTTCTGGACCAGGCATCTAATCATAGTTGTCCAGAAAGCCTGGTGGACGGTTACAGTTTTGTTCTCTGCTCTTGGCATACCAAGGAGAGGGATGGCTCTATCTGTTGTATTCATAGAGAAAGCGTAAAGGCCAGGAGTGTTTTTGCCCATGGTGACCCCTGTGCCAATAAGGGGCAGTTCAGCCCATTATTTAACTGTCCTGGCAGGTGTGAAGCTATGCTAAATACAAAACCTTCGACTCGCATCCTTCTCTTCAGCTAATGAGCGTTGCCCCAGGAATGTCGTGGGGACAAAGGAAAAAGCTGAATGAAGCCTGTGCCAGCCAGCGGAGTTTGGGAAACGCGTCAGACTACGGCGTAGGAGATACTGGAACTGACGTCATGGCAGCTCACAGGGCCACACTGCGCTCGGGACTGCTTGGTTATGGGTGCTGCTTGCTTTCTATTTGAGAACCTAAACCTCATGTCAGACAGGACCCGAAAGATGGACTTTGGGGAGTCACTGAACCTTTTATTTGTAATTCCTCCCAGTGTTGGAGAAGTCTTGGTCTGCTCTTCACTGTTAACTTGTTTCTATAATTGACATAATGAGGACGGCTGGTGGCCACGTCTAGCTTGTTAAGCCAGGGCTCAGGCTCCAACACCTACCTGCAGCAGCACCTTTAATCTTCACACGCCTTGTTTTAGAAGTCCAGTCAGCAGGCTTCCAGGTCCGAGTCCTCTGGCATGTGACAATAGAAAGGGCACACAGAGAAAGAAGCTCCTAAATCAAGGTCCAAAGAGATCATCAGATCATTAGTTGTCCTAGGAGGAAGTACAGGCCTTGTATTAGTTATATTTTCTCTCTTAATTTTTTTTTCCACTGAGGCACTTTCCTTTTTTTTTTTTTTTTTTTTTTTTTTTTTTTTTAAACACGAATGTTTTACAACCCTAGAAAAAGAACCTCAGGGTTTTCTTTGCTTCTTCATAGTCCATGATGCCAGCTGAGGTTATCCGTGCAATACAACCAAACTGATGTGATGGGAGCAGATTATTCTGCCATGCTCTAGGTCTCTCTTTGGCACTGTGGTGCTCTTGACAATATCAGCCAGGACAGTCACGTGTTCCGTTCTGTTGTCATGGAAGAATGGCTGAAAGAGAAGGGAAGGTGGCAGCCTGGAGCGGTGGCTTAGTTTAAGAGCATCCGGTGCCCTTGCAGCAGACCTGGGTTTGAGTTTCAGCATCCACATCTGCCTCATGACTTGTAACTCCAGTTCTGGGGGCTCTGAGACTCTGTGGCCTCTACAGGTACCAGGCGTGCATGAAGACAAAACACCTGCCTACACAGAATAAAACAAAAATTTGCAAAGAGAGAATAGGAGGGAGAAGCTTATCAAATTCCCCAGTTGCTCGCCACTATAACAAAATAGCTGGCGTAAAGCTTGAGGGACACATATTTAATCATAATTTGAGGGTACAGGTCATCATGGCAGGGAAAGTGGGTGGCAGAGACTTGAGACACCTGGTTATGCTGTGTCAGCAACCAATAAGGGAAGAGATGAATCCTGGTGCTCAACTTTCTTCCTCCTCCTCCTCTTCTTCATCTCTTCCTCCTCATCCTACTCCTCTTTTTCCTTCCTTCTTTCCTTCCTCCTCTTCTTCCCTCCTCCTCCTCCCCTCCTTCCCCCCTCCCCTTCATGAAGCCCAGGGTCCTAGGTCACAGCACAGCCTCACCCTCAGTTATAGTTGGTCTAATCACCTTGCTTAACTAACGTGATCTTGATAATCCCTAACACACATGCCCGGAAATTTGTCTTCTGAGTGACTCTAGGTTTTGCCATACCGACTACTCGAGCCTGATCTAAATGCACATGAGGTCACTGGAAGACACTCAGTCAGCTGAAGTGCCGTGGCCAGACCCGCACTGGAGAAATTTGAAACAAGGGATGTCTGGGCAAGAGCAGAGCAGATAAGAGCAATGGAGCTGTGCTGTGTGGTGGAGATGGCAAGTGTTGAGGAATGTCCAGGGGGAAGAAATGGCTGTCCTCAATGACAAGACCAGGGCCTGAGACGGAAGGAGATGCCACTCCGATTACTAGTTTTTTAGCTGGTGGAGCCTCTGCCCTCAGTGGAAACACAGCTTCTGCAGGGGTGGTGGGTTCGAGAAAGGATAAGGAGCAAGCCCAGTTTTGGATAGGCTTGCAGGTCTCATACCTGAGGGACATCTGAAGGCACTTCATGTTTGTGGTGAGAGACAGGAATCCATAGTGAGACATTTCAGCCTGCCCTAAAGATGCTAAGCCTAATTATAAAGGAAACCCATGGAGGTAGCTGAGACTGCGCTATGAACAGAACTTCATAGAAACCCCCCGCTAAGTCTGGGCCCAAAAGATTCTGGAAATATACACCGTGGAAGAGAAGGAAATACCTGCAAATCAAATATCAGACAAAAGCTTGTCTCCTAGCCAGGTGTGGTGGCACGCGCCTTTAATCCCAGAACTTGGGAGGCAGAGGCAGGCAGATCGCTCTGAGTTCGGAGTCCAGAACAGCCAAGGTGACACTGAGAAACCCTGTGTCAAAAAACAATCAATCAAACAAACAAACCCCAAACGACAATAAAAAAGCTTGTCTCCTGGCGGGCCATTTCTCTCCTGTATTCCTACTATACTGAACGTTACCTTTGCTCTGTGCTCCTAGAAATAGGGACAATAACCCCAGGGGTGGAGAAATAGCTCAGCCGGGCATGGTGGCACACGCCTTTAATCCCAGTACTTGGGAGGCAGAGGCAGGCATATCTCTGTGACTTCAAGGCCAGCCTGGTCTACAAAGTGAGTCCAGGACAACCCTGTTGGGGGGTGGGGGCAGAACAATCCAAAAAAGCAAAACCAAATCAAAAGGCTTGTCTCCTGACCATACAAAGAACTCTCAAACGTCAGTAAGTGAATGTACTCAAACTGAATGGATTGTTAGGCAAAAGATTTATACAGATAATTTTAGAAATGAGGACACACAGAAAATTAGGATAGAAAAGATATTTAAGCACAGACCATCATAAAAATGCAAAGCATACACACATACGTCACAGTACTACACCACTGTACACCTACTAAAGCGACCAAAAATCCTTTTCTCAAGTGTCCACAGGATTTAGAAGTGCTCGAAGCCTTATGCACTGATGACTGTGTTATTAACTCCTAAGAGAACTCTTTGTTTGAGACAAGGTCTCCTTCCTGTAGCCCTGGCGGGCCTTAAACTCCCAGGGCTGAGGTTAAAGGGGCGCACTGGCACACCTTGCCCCATAGAGGGAGCACCTGCACTACCGCCGCCGCCGCACTGCCACTCAGGCGTAATCTTGCCATTTCTCTCCTGTGTGCCTACTATACTGAACGTTACCTTTGCTCTGTGCTCCTAGAAATAGGGACAATAACCCCAGGGCTGGAGAAATAGCTCAGCAGCGAAGATCCTTTGCTGATCCTGCAAGACTAGAGTTCAGGTTTACAACACATCAGATGGTTTACAACTGTCTGGAACTCCAGCTCCAGGATGTGGAAGGCCATCTGCTGGCCTCCCCAGGCACCAGCTCATGTGTGCACATAAACACACTTCAAACACTCTCCATCGTCTGCACTCCAAAACCAGTTTACTAGCAAGAGCCACCGTACTTGAACGAGGTGCCTGTGCTCTTGTCTACCTGTGACAAGGGCAGACACAGACCTTCCAAATTCCCACCACTGTCTCAGGGATGATCAGATGACTTGCTCATCCCTACTGTTAGTCAGAACAAAATGCCTGGTAAGCCTTGGGACAGCGCCCCTCCATCCCCAGGCCTCCATTTGGCCCAAACCATCACACAGTCCTTGGCAAGGGAGTCTCAATGCCCCACCCTCCTATCCCTGGCCCAGAGCACCATCTGTAGCCTTTACATTAAGCCAGCCGTGTGTGCTCCTCTCAATTCTGTAAGCCACTCAAGCAAATTAACCAAATCCAAGGAGCGGATCAGGGAACCAGGGTCCTTCGGTCGGATTCATAAATAAAATGAGCACTGGCTCACAACTGGCACGTGAAGTCAGGAGGGGCTTCTCAGGTACTGTCTTCAGATTGTGTCTGTTTAAATCGGATGAGGACACCTACCCCAGGTGATGTTCTCTTCTGCAAAGTCACTTGTTTGTTTGCTATGCGAGAAGACCCCGCACTGACCAGACGCTGTGAACTCACAGCAGGACAAACTGAATCAGAGTTGCTTTTCTCATGATAGCTTCCACCACCCCCCTGCTCCCCCCCAGTCATAGCGTGCTGCCAAAAACATTCCATGAAGCCATAACTGCTTTTATATGAGACAAAAGTGGGGAAGAGAGAAGCAGCAAATGGCATCACATGCAAATAAAACAAGAGAGCGGACAGAGAAACAAGCCTGAGACCAGCAGCACCCCTGGCCTCTGAGCCACATGTGTTCTACCCAAGAGAAACTTGTATTTATGATTAGGAAAGTTTGTAAACAAAGTCAGCGACTCGGGCCTTCAAGCCTTGGTTGGCTGACAGGAACTAAATGATGACCTGCTCTTTAGGGGCCGTATTTTTAGTTTCTGGATGTTTTACTGTATTTGGTGATTTTTCAAAACGAGGAAAAAGTGATGCCTCATGAGTGTGCTGTGCACTGAAGGGAAGAGTAGGGAGGAGGGCTGGGCAGGGCTTCCGGGGAGGGTGCTGAGGCAGATAGGCCCAGCTGTACGAGCAGCCCGCTAGCCTTGCAGACTTGCCTCTGCAAGGTCCCAAATCTAGCTAGCCCCATGACCTGAAAATGACCTGACCGGGGGTGTCTCAGCCTCACCCTGGAACTCTGCCCAGGCTGTGCGTGTGGGCACACGTTTCAGGTGTGCAGCACTCACGGCTCTGGTGTGTGCCTCTGCCACCCTGGCAGTCCTAGGCCCCTCCTACTTGTAAGGCATTCCACAAACGGAATAGTTGGCCTGACCCTCCCCCTCTTCAGTTGGGCCACCGGAGTCTGGAAAGCACCCTGACCTTGACATTAGCAGCTGAAACATTTCCAGCTAAGAGGCTGGACACCCAGTTCCAACAGGCTGTGTCGGAGGGTGGGTATAGGGAACACTTTCAAGGGCTTTTCTAAGTGAAAATTACAGACGCTGAGAGAGAGAGGCACTTAAAGTACAGTTTGAACGTTACCCCAGAGGGTTAGGCTCCCCCTTTCTCTCCTTCCCACCATGAGTCCTCCCTGGGACACAGTACCTCTTCCCTCATTGGGCCTGTAGAATGGTAAAATGGCACCACCCACTACAGTGAGAGCATCCGTTTCGGCAGCCTTCTAGCTCAGGGCTACCTGGGCCTCCTCAGCTGTAAGTCTTCACGTGCTCATCCCTCAGCCAATCACAATGGTCCAAGAGGGTCCACAGATTAGCTCAGGCCTGACCTTGTTCTCTGCTGGAGGGGAGGGCTAGCCCTCAGCCTCCTGTTTAGTGCAGAGAGGAAAACGTGTGTGTGGAGGCCCAAGACTAGGGCGACATCAGGAGGCCTTCCCTTGTCCTCACTAGAGCGGCAGTCCCAGAGGAGTGTAAAAAAGCTGCGGTCTACAGAGACTGACTGAGTACACTGCAGCACTGTGGAGGGGGGCTCATAGGATACACGTGCAGCGGCCAATTACCCTATCTCAGGCTGACTCTAGCCCTCAGAATAGCTGTGGGGTTAGCCTTGACGGTCCTATGGTGTTCATAGTTGCTCAAAGGAGTTGAACAGAGGAGGCCCCGAGCAGAAAGGAAGTGAGGCTGGGGCAGGTGAGAAGGAAGTTGGGTTATAGGAAGAGGACCCAACAAAGGTGCCTATTGATTGCCTGGGAGCCCAGTCCGAAGACTGACGCCCTCAGCAGGTCTGGCACCAGGCAGGAAAAGGTGTGGGTTGGATGGTCCACTCACAGTACCATCGCCTCCAGGTAGGCCAGGTCTGCTCTGCGCTTGGCCTTGGTTAGATTCTAGCATGGTGAGTAAGAGTGGGGGTGGGGTAAGGTGAGGTAAGGTAAAGAGCGTCCTCTACATTTTGGTCCTCCTCAGGCACAGGTTACTTCGGGCCACGCTGCCTCTGGACCCACACCACACACTTCCTTTGCGTGTTGGTGGCCCACAGGCTGTCCTTCTGCACATACCTTTCATAACCAGTTGCTTTGGACAAATCCAAATGACTGAGGGAGTTTGCATGCCATACCCAGCAGTTTCCTCTCTGGGGATGGTTGGTCTTTGAAGTTTCCCTGGTGGGAGGGTAGAGCGCCTCCTGTGGCTGGTGGCAGAATCCAGGGGCTCGAGGCCTGAAATGGCGATGGAAACACAGAGCCCCAGGCAGGTTGGTAGGGCCTAGGTCGTGGAGGCCTTGTGCAGGCATCTTTATTTTTAACCTATTTTATTTGCTGTACATCTATCTACCTCCTTTCCAACTCCCCAACACTAGGCAGGAGAGAGAGGAAAAAAAAAGTTGGAGAGGAAAAGGGGGCGGAGTTAGAGAGGAAAGGGGGGCGGAGTTCTCTTTGGCTGCTTCCTTCTGGCTAGAGTGGTTGGGTTCCATGGGTCAATCTTCATTTCGGGATTATCTCCAACTTCTTGTCCAACTGCAGCAACAGCAACCAGGAGAAGCAGAGGGGGGAGCACCAGTGGTCATCTTTCCCAGAGCCTACGCCCACCCCCGCCCCCATCCCCACCCCCGCCCCCTTTCCCACCCCCGCCCCCTTTCCCACCCCCGCCCCTCACCCCTCCTGGGCTCTGGCATTTATTCCCTCCCCCAGAGTCCTCAGAATTAAATTATCTGCAGCTGGCTAAGAGCCCCTTTCAGAGCTCACATGGGGCACATAGTTTGCCGCTGTGGACAATCTGAATCAGCCCCATATCCCACACCTGGGACTGAAACAAAACCATGTTTACATAAGATAAACTGAGTTTTTAAAGACACCAAAACTACTTTCCACTACAGTCTTAAGAGGTGGGTCTCAAAGCTCTGCCTAGTCAGTGGTCCTGTGCCTCCTGGACGTATCCTACAGGGGAAAGGGTCCCACAGCGCTCTGAACGTGAGCCACAAACACTTCCTGTCCTGAGAGAGGCTCCACAGACTCTCACCTTGAACTAGTTACTCAAATTCTATTTATCTTGGTGTGTGTGGGTGTGTGGGTGTGGTGTATGTACCCACAGGCTTATGGAGGCCAATGGTTGGCATCAGGTTTTCCTCTACTATTCTCCAGTGTGTGTGTGTGTGTGTGTGTGTGTGTGTTCCAGGAAAATTTGTAAATTGCATTCATTTCACTGATAGTCCGATTGCACAGAAAGGGTGAGATTGTTTGCCATATTTTACGCACAGGAAACTGGCACCATCAAAAAAGTCAATGTTCGGGTCACAGAGTCACTGGGGAAGGGAAGTGATAACTCAGGCTTTCAGCCTTCACATGCTGCCCTAGTGCCACCCAGCACACCAGTCCTGTAGCTGCAATCAAACAAGCTTGATTCAAATAGGCCTCTGACAACCAACCGAGTGGTACTATTGTTTTTAAAATTATCTGTATTACCAGTAGGCCCCGCTAGACACTTGTTATATTTGAAGATAGCCTTAGTTAACCTGGGGCAGGGCAGATATCAATCCTCTAAACTACCTCCCATAGTGGGGCAGGCATGGGATCGCTGTCTCAATCCCATGCCATCTGCTTCTAATAACTTCTATCAAGCTACCTCCCATCTATAGTGCCATATACTTGCTCATGTTCTTCATCTGGGCTGGATTCTCCATTCACGCCGGCCATGAGCTTCCTCCATCTAACCCATGGCGGCCTTCCTCTCTTCCCTTCAAGTCTCTCTCCTCTCTCCTCCTGGCAGTCTTTCTTCTTCCCAGAATTCCTCTCTCACCTAGCCCCACCTATCTCCTGCCCTGCCCAGGTGGGATGGCTTTTTATTAAGCAAAAGGTGGGTCAGACAGCAAGCAGTAACTAGCATCAAAATATATCAGATTGTCCCCGCAACAGGTACAATTTTAGGAACCTAAGTTCTGAGATTCACAAGCATTTAAACATTTACATTTTTTTCTTTACAGTATCGCTCTAGTGAGACTCCTGAGTTACCATGGAGAAAGCAGGACCCCAGTGCTCCTGTCACAGAGATGCCTGAAGGGAGGGGACAGTCAGAACTAGACAACGTTACCTTTCCTAGGACTTACTTGACCCCTCTGGAAACACATACATTTCCTACCATTGCCGACTTTTAGAACTGGATATGCTGGACAGCTGAGTATAAAACAACAACTCAGTCTGCATTACAGGATGTTCGTTCTTGGTGAAAGACAAGGACTATCCTAACCCTGTCATTCAAGATGGATCCCTTTCCCCACTGAAGTTATTGTTATACAATTAAAGATTCCAAGCATGGAAGTGGCTGGGGAAACAGCTTTCGATGTAGGTGTTGGGACCCAAACCCGGCTTCATGCTAGCCTAACATGCTCTATACCCACTGAACCATTCTCCCCCTCCCCCCCCCCCCCCCCCCCCCCCCGTGCCTGATCTTGTTTAGATATGGCTCTTGGGAAGACGGGTCTTCTCGAATAGTCCCTGACAAGTTTGTTCCCCTAATCTGTAGTCCAGGTGCTTTCCTCACCATCGTAATCACAGCCTTGGCCCTCCTTACCCACTTCCGGTGAGTTTCCTGGCCGCAGAGATCAGCTCATAGACCCAGGTTTCCTCATGCTATGGCTTAGTGTGTGGACGGGTCTAGTAAATTAACTCAGTGGCCCCTTTAGTTTACTCTTGGGAACCGCAGCTTGACGGCAGGAAGGGGGAACTGGATCGGAAGGATGTAGAAAGCTCAGGCAGAGCAGAGCCCCAGCGATGGGACACACTGGAAGGCACCCAGGTCTGCAGCAGCTCTGTGGCTGTGCAGCCTCTCTGACTCTGAAGGCCCAAGGCTGGTCCTGGTGTTCCTGAAGGTCCCAAGTTACTTAACAAAGGTCAGGCCCAAGAGTCCTGTGATGGATGGCATAAAGAACTCTGCCTCCCAGGGGCGGGGTAAAGAAGGGTGGGGGATGGGGGCGGGTGCAGATGTTTTATAGTTCAGGCCTGTGAGAAAGAAACTGCCTTTCAGCTCTTTGACACTCCTTCCTAGGGTCCCCAAGGACCCCTGTCTTCTTCCTGCCTCCTGGAGCTTATAAAGGTCCAGCTGGCAGGTATGAGGCGGGTTATCGTGATGTTTCCCACCCCTTGCAAAATTTAAAAAAACGCCAAGAGGTTATGTGTGTGAGAAGTTCTCTAATGAAACGGGCAGACACAGTTATGGGTCCCTTTTCCCCAGCACCTATTTTGGTTTACTGTGGCTGCGTTTATGGAATGATTTCTTCATACACTTTATGCGTGGTG
This sequence comes from Acomys russatus, assembly GCF_903995435.1. Classification (NCBI taxonomy): domain Eukaryota; kingdom Metazoa; phylum Chordata; class Mammalia; order Rodentia; family Muridae; genus Acomys; species Acomys russatus. Next base: position 63,430,250 of record NC_067140.1, read on the forward strand.
CTTTTTATTTTTTAAGCCCCGAGAAAGATGAGGCAGAAATAGGAACATGTCTTTGGGACTTTGAAGGAAATGACGGGATGTTTCCTTTCCGTATCTTACCCCTGGGACCTTGAGGCAGAGAAAATGAAAAGAGAAATGGCACTGTCTCCCTCTAGTGGTCAGTAGGGGACACAACATTAGAAAGTGCAAACCGATTGCAGGCTCCTGTGAGATATCCTGAGGAGACTCCTCTAAATGGCTGGCTGGCCATTTCTTTGGGAAGTGGTATGCCTGAGCCCCAGTGGGGAAAGAGGTGGGGCCTCACTTTCCTCATTTTGTGTTATCAAGGTAACAAGAGGCCTATGTCATAGGCCGTGGTGGGAGAGAGGAGGCAGGTCAGGTCCCCAGTGGTCTGAGCTTAATCTGCCTCTTTCTGCTTTGATCAGATGAGGAGGTGGGTGGTACCAGGGGTGGGGCACGTGGATATGGTATCATTGGCTATAGCCTGATGGGTGTGGGCTGCTGCACCTTAGCAGGCCAATCCCCACATGTGAGTGGAGTGACCAGGGAAACCGAAGACAGTCACAGATGTCCTTTGTCTGATGTCTTATCAGTGTGAGCTGTGCTTCTACAGAGTGGGGGAAATACATAAAAATGTCAGTGCATAGGAAGGGCAGATACATCTGCCACTGAGTTGGGAGGCCAGCCTGAGCTACACCGTGAGACCCTGCTTCAAAACAGACAGCCCTCAATTTTCAAAGTAGTGTGAATCAGGGATTTTTTTTTTCTTTCCAGGTAAGGAAATTGAGATTCAGTGACATACTCAGCATAAGTCAGAAAGTTCCAGAGCAGAAGCACGGGGCCTATGCCTTAGATGTCAAAGGCCTTTAAGGGCAAAGTTAAGCAATTACTGGGACTGGGGCCAGACTGGTGGCGCATGTCTGTAATCCTAGCACTCGGGAGGCAGAGGCAGGTGGGTCTCTGTGAGTTCGAAGCCAGCTTAGTCTACAAAGTGAGTCCAGGACAGCCAAAGCTACACAGAGACATCCTATCTTGAAAGAAAAAAGAAAGAAAGAAGAAAGAAAGAAAGAAAGAAAGAAAGAAAGAAAGAAAGAAAGAAAAATTACCAGGACTGTGGAGATATTTTCCTTTCCTGCCTTCAGGGTCGCCTTGCAAGGACAAGCAGCTCTTCCTCAGTGGCCCACGCCTACCACCTTCTTGCCCACACTCTGTGCTGGTCAGTGAGTGGGGCGTACTGCCCAGAGCTGGTTGAATCTGTCCCAAGGGGCAGCCAATCCATAGGCTGGTGAGACACTGGGCGGAGGACAGCCCCACTGGGCAGGAAAGACAGTCTTTGTCCACCTGTCTGAGACAGGTCTCATTGTATAGCACAGGCTGGCCTGGGAGTCAGTGTAGCCCAGGCTGTGCTCAAATTCCTCGGATTAATCCCCCTGCCTCAGCATCTTAGGGGCTGAGATTACATGTGTGAGGTGGCACAGGCAGAAGGAGGTGTGGAGAGTAGTCGGTTCCTCTGGGGAGCATGTCCTTCAGAGACAAAGAAGATCTTATTGGAGCAGGAAGACATGAACCCCACATATTGTGGGGTGCCTCAGGGACCCTTTGGGATCACCTTATAGTCCTCCTCGCCTTGTTCTTTCAACCAATCACCCATCCCCTGTCCAGTGGGGCCACTTGCAAGGTACCATATCTCCCATCACCTCCCTGCTCCGAGCATCTATCTGTTCAGCCACAACCACCACCTGCCCATCATCCTCTAACTAGCGCCGCCCCCCCCCCCCCCCCCCCCCCCCCCCCCGCCTTGCAGAAGAAACAAGTCCCCTCTCTGCTGTACTACACATGCATATACATTACAAAGTCTCATGCAGACCAGGCTGGACTCAAACTGGCCACAGAGATGAGGATTACCTAGATCTTTCTGCCACTCCCTCCTGAATGCTGGGGTTACAAGCACGTGGTACCATGTCTAGTTTATGTGGCGCTACATATCAAACTCTGGGCTTTATGAATGCCAGGTATGCACACTACCAAGTAAGCTACGTTGCCATCTCTTTTCTGCTTTCCCACAAGACCTGCCTTTCCTTGCCAAAGGACATGCAGCAGTAACCTTCTGGAGTCGGGAAGAAAAATGATCCAGTGATGAAATATAAATGACATTTCAAAAAGCTGCCGTGTCCCACAGTTTTATGTGTTCATGGCTCCAGCACTGGAGGATCAACTGAAGGTCCCCAGGGCCCATGGTGTACGCCATTTTTTCCTTGTGATGTCATACTGGGAGCCTGAGAGTTCCTGGGGGCATTTCCTTCCTCAAAGCTGTCTGTCATTGGTCACCAGCAAACGACACGCAGGAACAATGGCTAAAAGCAGCAGAGAGGAAACGGCTGACTGGCCGTTCAGATAAAGCCGAGGAGAGTCAGTCTTCTTTGTCAAGTTTATTTTATTAAAATATATAGGACTGGATATTGGTGGGCACTGAGACAGGAACCACCCTCCCAGGCTGCTCCCAAGGGAGACGCTTCTGCCATGCAGACATGCGGCCAGTCCGTGTCCCTGCAAAGGGGACAGACCCCCTTCTGGTTGGACGTGCAGCCAGAGGCTAAGGGGTGGAGCAGGTTAGAGTGGTAGGCTTCTCCCATGGCCTCAGCTTCTCACAAGCACAGGGACCCCAATGGAAAGGTCAGGCTGGGGTAGCGGAGGTCCCTGAGCCAGGGGAAGCTGATGGTCTCTAGATGGGGTAAAGGGGGGGCCCCAGTCAGGATGGAGATGGGGTTCAGTGCAGCCCTGAGGGGGGATCCACCTGTGTATAGTCACCCTGTCTTTCCTCTTAAGGACCTGCCTTATCCTGGGGCTGGCCTTCTGGGGAACGCGCATGGACTCTCAGAGCTGGGACTGAGCGGAGACTGGGCTGCAGTTGATGGAATGTATTTTGTGGGACTGTTCCTCCAGGGAACGTGCTGCCTGGGACACATCCCTTTTTGGGGGGAGGCAGGAGCAGCTCTCTCTCTCTATTCTCTGAGGGTCTGCCAACCTGTTTTCTGATCACAGGTCCCCAGCCTTCATGGCTAGCCCCAGCTTAGGGCTGACACAGACTCCGAACCCCAGGGTGCAGCCCCGGGTAAGCAGAGTCCTTAGGTTTTGTGCTTTAGAATATTGGCGAGCTGGGCTGGGAAAGGTCTGTGAGGAGGCCCCAAGGCTCTGACGCACAGGATGGACTACCAAGCATCTTCCTCAGGCCTCTGAGTCAGGGCTATGGGGACCCAGACCTTCCCCAACCAGGGGACCCCTGCCTTCCCTTGTGGGCGTGGCCTGAGCTCCTAGCGTGTTTGTGCTTTTTTGTGTGTGGGTTGGGATGGACCTGTTGAAGGGCAGCCGCAGAGGTGTGGCTGATCCACTGTGCCAAGGACCTGGGTGGCAAGTAGCCAGGAAAGAAGAAGGAGATACTCCCTACCAGGCCTCTCCCATTACAGTCCAGCTCCCTGGTGATCAGTCCCTGAGCCAGGTGACCTCTCCCTAGAACCAAAGAGGACCTTGGAGAGGCCAGCCTGGTGCTGGGAGTTGGGAGAGCTCCACCCCCCACATTCCCATTGGCCAGTTGTCTTCACCCAGTGGTATGGACACATTGTTTCCCTCATTTTCTCCAAAATGTCATGCCCTGCTCTTAAAGGAGGGCATAGCCCAGTGGCACCTCACTACCTAAGCTCACCCCATAATAGGTGGCCTGGCACTGGGGTTCCAGGACCCCAGATAAGCATTAGCATGAGGCTGCAGGCTCAGCTTCTATCACCATTTCTCCTCTACTCAGAGCCCTCTTGGCCCTGCAGGGTTTCTGGGTGCTTCCTAGGGGCATGGATCCATGGCAGGGAGTAGCCTGGTCTCCCAAGTGGTGGAAAAGACACAGGGGACCTTTGCTTTGTAGACCAGGCCTTCATGGCCTCTGAGCTCCTTATGGGTAACATCTATCCAGGGCTGGCCACCCCAGAGGCAGCCTCATGTATTGGCCTGGGAATAGCTGGCGGTGCCTCCTGGCTGCCACTTTGTTTGCTGAGCCAGAGGAAGTGTGTGTGTGTGTGTGTGTGTGTGTGTGTGTGTGTGTGTTGGAAGTAAACTCACTTTTTGAAAATATATTAGAAAAATGTTTCTCATAGAGGCTACTCCTGGCAGGGTTGCGGCTTCTCCGGGCTGAGAAGCAATGGCCACCCAGGGTCCCCTCCCACGAGTCCTAGATGACGTTCTCAAACAGCTGCATGGAGCTCATGATGTTCTCATCCTGTATGAAGAAAGGAGAGGCGGGTCAGGAGCTGGGAGCAGGGCTGCGGTATTCTCCAATCCCCACTAACTGCAGATTCCTGTCAGAGACTATGTCTCACTGGGTAGATGGGGTACTGAGGAGCAGAGGTGTGAAGTGGGGAGTAGCTGGCCCCGGAGCCCAAGTGGCAAGGTATAACCTGTCACCCTAGGGGTGGACTGCAGGGTCTGGTCATCACTGATGCCCCCAAACTTCTGGGCTGCAAGTTAATCAGAGACCAGGAGTGAGCAAGAGGCGGGAGGCAATGGAGTGTGTCCCTGTCCTCTGGGAGGAGGGGACAGTTCCCAGAAATAGAGTCAGGGAGGCTCTGCCTTGGTGGGGGTGGGGGGTGGGTGGGGTGGACACTGGGCTAATCACCCTCCTGCTGACCCCATGTCTGCTCTCTGGAGATGCCATGAGCAGAGCTGAGAGAAGGTCTGGGGGTGCGTACTGGGTGAGGGAGGTTAAGTTCAGGGACATCAAGGAGATGGACTCAGGGAAGATGGAAGGTTCCCAGTGAGACCTGAGGACAGGTAATGGCATCCTCTATGTGCCCCAGCAGGAACAGTGCCCTGTATGTGAGGAGAGAGGGAGGGAGGGGAAGAGAGAGAAACAGAGAGATAGGAACACACACACACACACACACACACACACACACACACACACACAGAGACAGAGACAGAGAGAGACAGAGACAGGAGAGACACAGAGAGACAGAGACAGTAGAGACACACACAGAGAGAGACAGAGACAGGGGAGACACAGAGAGAGACAGACAAAGAGACAGATAGACACAGACAGCACAGACGGCCCTATGTCCAGCCCTCCAGTGCTACCTACCTTCTGACAAGTCTCCAGAAACTCATCAATGGTCACCACTCCATCCTGGTTCCTGTCCATTTTCTGCAACCCAAGCCACACCCAACGTGAGCCTTTTTCCCTTAGGGCCTTCCCTACTCCAGCCTGAGACACTGCTGGGGCAGAGGTGGGGGCCTCCCTCCAATTCAACTGGTCCCTCTGTTTCCCACCCTCCCCAGCCAATGTTACCCTTGGTGTCTCCTCAGGTGGCCTGCTTAGTGGGCTCCATGATGGCTGACCTTAGCTTAGCTTCCCAGCATTTTCTCTGTGCCTGTCTAATCCCTCCACTTTGGGACAGAAGCCAGAGCTTATGAGGCCCAGGATGACACAGTTAAATGGAAACCATTGGTTCCTTCAGCCCCTTCAGAATGGAGGCAACTTCAACACCGCTCAGATAGGGTTCCAAATATGTCCTGAAAGGCACTAAAACACTGGTCTCTGGGTGAGTGTTGGCCACTTCTGCACCTAGGAGCCCAGAATACTTGATTTTCCACATGAGGCTCACTGGGACAGGGCCTGGGTCTCATTCACTCCTCAAGGGACTCAGACCATGAGCCAAGGTGGAAGCCTAGTTGCATCTCCTTACTAGGCTGGGCTGAAGGCTCAGCGAGGGCAAGAGGCTCACTAGGGATCCCTTCCCAGAAGGCCAGGGCTCACACACCTGGAAGAACCTCTCCACATGCTCCAGGGGCGCATCCTCCCGCAGGATGGGGTAGGTGTGGCGGCCCATCATGTCGTAGATGGACTTCATGATAGCCAGCATCTCCTGAGGGACAGAGGGCTACGTGAGCCTGTGGCAGGGATGCCTCCAAGGGCCCAAGCTGCCCCCAGGGCAGTACTGAGTGAGTCTGAGGGGCCCGTGGAGGGAGAGCTGGCTTGTCTGCTATCCAATGACTCCCAAGAGAAACTGGAAACAGATTTATGCAGCTGTCTCCAAACTAAGCAGCTACAGAGACAGTTTCAGATAAAGACGTTTGGGCCAAACCAGCCATCTGTGGGATTGTGTGGCAAGGTTGCAAGGCAGGACTGAGAATCACCAGGTTAGTGGCGTCAGGAGATAGAGGAGGAGCAGGCCGGCCTGCCAACCCAGTACCTCTTTGGTGATGTAACCATCCTTGTTAATGTCGTAAAGATTGAAGGCCCACTTGAGCTTCTCGTGGACCGTCCCTCGAAGTAGGATGGACAGCCCCACCACAAAGTCCTGCAGAGGAGAGGGAGGGTGAGGAGGAGCAGATATGGATGGGGTTCCCTTTCCAGCCCACCATGTGATTCCCACTGAAAGTCGCACTTCTTTAAATAAGGCTCTTTCTCCACAGATGAGTGATAGATACGTCTATTCCAGTGGTCAGCATGTGGGGGTGTATGCACGTGTGAAGTTATGTGCCCTTATGTGTATGAGCACATACATAACTGCGCTTGTGTGCATGGCAATTCAGATGTGTGTGTGTGTGTGTGTGTGTGTGTGTGTGTGTGTGTGTGTGTGTATGGTAGTCAACACTAAGTCAGGCAAAGAGACTCAACTGTTAGCTTTGCATCTTGTGGTCACTCTGTGCAATTCCAGTTTGGGGCGCTCTTTCCATACAGGGGCGCGCTCTCTTTCAGGCCACTAAACATCTGCATGTCAGTGGGCCTTCAATGCCTTCAGCTTAACAAGTTAAGTACACATATTCAGTGTCAGACCTGTGGGCTCCTGTCACCTGTGGGGTGTGACGGATGGCATGACCACATGTGACTGTTCACACAGCTGCTGTGTGTGAATTAAGGAAGAAAACACAATCTTCCCTCTGCTCCTGAAAGATCTGAGAGGCAAGCCCTGTCCCCTCTGGCTATTCTGGGAGGAAGGGGACACCTGCAGAGGTGACAATGGAGGCTGCAGAGGGACAGAGTAAATCGTCCAAGGACTAGGTCCCCATTCCCAGGAAGCCTGTCCCATGAGAAGGAGGGACTAGGGGAAACAGAAAGGCAATTTGGAAGGAACAGAACAGTCCAGAAGTAAACAAACAAACAAGGAGACCCAGGGGCTAGAACCTGGCACGCCTTACAATAAAAACAGAACACTGTTCAAAAGAGAAGAGAGAGAAACGCTCTGAGCTCAGAAAGAGCTAACTAGTTGTTAGGGATCAAGAAGGAATAAAGGTTTGGAGGAGCTAGTGGGGCCTTCCTGGAAATGGGGGTGTGGGGGTGGGGAGGAGGAGGAGAGAGAGAGACTGAGAGCGCGCTCCCAGGGGACAGTGTGCAGGGGACAGAAACTTCAGGGAGAACCAGAGAAAATGCAGCAAAGTGAGTCAGAGAAATCGAGAAAGATTTCCCAAAAGGCAAAGCTAAGTTGCCAGGCCCCCCCCAGCCCCCCCCAACCTGGAACTGGCACAGTGTGTAAAATCAGCTATGGATGAAGCCACGGGCACAGGTCCTGGCGAGGCTTAGCAAATCTGACTGCCAAGAGAGTGTTTCCAGAGAGAAACACAAAGCCAACTGGGAAAACCAATCAATGTCAATAATCCATCCATCAATCATCCATCCTTGTCAATAAGGCCCCCGCACACCTGATCAGAGTCACCTGTTGAACAGCAGCCCTGGAAGGAGAAGGCCTGAGAAACAACCTCCCTGAAAGCTCTAGCTTGTGCAGCCTGTGCAAGAGGGGAGCTGAGTGTAACTTCTGGTACCCAGAGGCTCAAAAGTCACTTCCCACATTCTCTTTCCTAGGAGCTGTTGGAAGATACAGCCTTGAAAAGAGAGCAAAGCCAGGAAGAGGAAGCTAAGGGACCATAAGGGAATTGACAGGAGGATGAAGTGCGGTCAGGGGGTGGGGGTGTAGGAGGAGGTGGGGGTTGAGGAGAGGACTCGGGGTCTAAGGGGACCTGTTAAAGCCGGGGACACTCACTGAGTCACATGACAATCCCGCAGTCAGGGGGCAAACGAAAGGTGGGAAAGATGTGTGCTCAGAGAGGCTCAAAACACTAGATCTGAACAGGATGGCCAGAAGAGTCATGGAAACACGTTACAAGGAGACTTGGAGCCCTAACACTTTGGTTGGGGGGCGGTCACCTGGTTTTCCCAAAGTCTTCCCTGCCGGTCTACTGGTCTTGGAAGTCAGGAAAACATTTCAAAGGAGAAACAAGGTGATATTTTTTACACCCTTGAGCTTGGGAAATGACCACCAAAGTATGGGTGTGGTTTACCCAAGCAAGGAAGATTCAAAGTCATCCCTGAAGTCATGACAACCCATCTCCACCCTGCCTATGCCACAGACTTTTCCTGTGGGAGGCTGAGAGGTGTGGTGTCTAGCTGGGGCGTGCGCTTTCTCAAGGAGACCACAAGAGGGCGACAGCACCCTCTTATCTTCTAGAAGTCTTGTGTTTGGCCACACAACCCACTGCTAATAGAGGACTGTTTGTCCTGCAGTTCGCCACCTGAGGGCTTCATTTGTCACCGTGAGATTTCGCAAGTGACCATCACCAGTCTTAACTGCAGGCACCCAGGGTTCCAAGTCAAGATCCCAAGAATAAACACAGAGAAGCTGCTGAGAGCTAAGGGTGGGCTGCAGGCCAACCTGTAATGGCAGTGTTCACGCCATGTTAGGGAGGCCAACCTGGTCAGTAACACAGAAGCCGTTATAGGATTAGGGCTGGTGGGTATAGTACAAAGAAGTGGCCCCACTCTCTAAATGAGTAGCTCCTCCAATGCCACTTCCAAGCTGGGTAACCAGGAGGTACCCACAGTTACTGAGGTGTGTGGAAAGCAATGCGCCTCTCTGGTAAGATGAACTAGCTGAATTGAAAGGGGCCTTCATGGCCTGGACCATGCAGGCTCCTCCAAGTTCTGCACTATCCACAGCAGGTGGGAGGGGCCTGGGACGACATCCACTTGGCTCTACTGGGTTTCAATACTTTTACTGTTTTTGTTGCTGCCATTCTCATGTTGTCAAGGGATGGGAAGTTGTTAAAAAATATATATATATTTTTCCCTCTAAGGTTCTGAGCCTCTGTGTGCTGAGATGTGCCCCTCCCTTCCTGCAGCAAACTTCCCAGAGCAGAATGCCACAAGCAGGAAGTTCCTCAGCGACTGAAGCCAAGGGGCTTCATTTTACACACACACACACACACACACACACACACACACACACACACACACACACAGAGAGAGAGAGAGAGAGAGAGAGAGAGAGAGAGAGAGAGAGAGAGAGAGAGAGAGAGACATGCAGAAGACTCTGGAAGATACCAGTGTTGGGTGACCTGAGAAGGTGCCAGAGGCCCCTTTTCAGCCACTGACATACCGTGCTTGCCAGACACGTTACCTACGCCCAAACCCTCTCTACGTCATATGCAAAGGGCCCACAGAGTCAGCATGTGATGATCCCAGGAGAGGATAGGCATCATGAACTTTCTGGTCCATGCACACACAAAGGGATCCTTGGAAACTGATGGAAGGGCTCATCAATGGATAAATTAGGCTCTCCCACGTGCTCATGGACACTTCTCATTAGATTCCTTCCCATGTTTCTCTGTGGCCTTAGGGGGGAACCCCAGGAACTGGTTTTTGTTATTTAAAAACTTATTTATATTTACAGTGTTCTGTCAGTATGTATGCCTGCAGGCCAGAAGAGGGCACCAAATCGCATTATAGATGGTTGTGAGCCACCATGTGGTTGCTGGGACTTGAAGTCAGGACCTTTGGAAGAGCAGGCAGTGCTCTTAACCTCTGAGCCACCATTCTAGCCCCCAGAAACTGGTTACAGGGGAAGCCCGGGGAGGTCACACTGTTCCCAGCTAACTCTTTGTTCTTATTGTCTTTTCTGTGTGCAATGACTTCGGTGTTTCAGGTGTTAAATGGAAATAAGTGGCACCACTGCCGTGTGTACACAGAGGAGATGGCTCTTCTGGTTGGGGCGGGGGCTGTGGTCACAGAAACCAACCCCAGGCTCCCAGGCTCATCCAGTGTATCAGTGTGGCTGGGGCTGTGTAAAAATAACCCAGTGGCATTATTGACGAGTTATTCTTACCCCAGCCTGGCTGTCCATGGCCTTTCTGAGCTGTGTGCTTGCTAGACCGCTTCCCTGCTGGCCGCCCTTGGCCTTGGAAGCCAAGATAGGGCACTTATCGATCAGCCTAGCTCTCAGTGAGGTCCTCTCTGAAGAGGTTTCAGCTTTTCGCCTGCAGCTATTTTTAGGGGCCTAGGCTCCACAGATAGGGCCTGTCTCAAATGACTGCATGCGGCCAGGCCTGGGAGGAACCCATGATACCACTGCCCATGGGGAGCCCAGGCTGTCTGGAGCGATGTGGGGGCGGCTGGCTTCTCCTTCCTCACCCTGAGCAACACTGGCCTTCACTCATGGTGTCTGGCTAGGATGACAACCTGGAGGCCTCAGGTTCACTTAACGTGTTTTCTGGATGTTTCTGACCTGTTTGCTTAGCAATAAGGTCAGGGACCAAGGATTTGAAACCTACAATTAAACCTTGATTCATCTGAGAGCCAGGCATGCATGGTAGCTCATGGCTGTAATCCTAGTACTCTAGAGGCTGAGGTAGGAGGATTATGAGTTTGAGGCCAGCCTGGGCTATATATAGAGACCTAGTCTCAAAAGGCACCTGCCACCAAGCCTGATGACCCGAGTTCAATCCCCTGGACCCACACAACAGAAGAGAGCTGACTCCTACAAGTTATCCTCTGACAGGGACAGGACATGTGGGTCAGCAGGGACTTACCTCAAAGTGGATGGCCCCGTTCCCATCAGCATCGAAGGCATTGAAGAGAAAGTGTGCGTAGGTGGTGGCATCTGGGAGAAGAAAGAGCGCAGCTGAGACGGGTGCAGTGGCGCACACCTGGAATCCAGGCACTTGGGGAACCACAGGCAGGCAGATCTCTGTGAGTTCGAGGCCAGCCTGGTCTACAAAAGTGAGTCCAGGACAGCCAAGCCTGTCTTGGGGATGGGATGGGGGGAGAGCAAGGCTGGAACAAGTTAGGCTGCCCAGAAGACTGTCCCAGTCTCACACAGCCTTCCCTCCCAGAGCATCATGCCCAGCGGGAGTTCCTCTCTGGTAGGTCAGAGGGCAGCATCAGGCCTTCCAAAAAGGAAGGGGTAGCTTTGAAGATGGGAGTGGTCATAGGGCTCCCACTCCAGAAAAGGGGTAAAGTCAGGGTTTGGGAATGCGGGTGGATGGGGTGGGAAGGCCCAGCCTTGGACTTACCTCCTTGGGGGAAGAATTGTGAATAAATGAGTTTGAAAGTATCTTCATCCACCAGGCCTGTGGGACACTCCTGCAGTGGAAAGTCAGACCCCTCAGCGGCCATGGCTATTCCTGGCTCTACGCCTGACTCCATAGAATTGACTTCTTTCTACTCTCTAGGGTAGAAGCCACTACCTGTGGCACAGTTGTGCCCCTCTGAGCCCTGGCCTAGGGAAGCCTTCTGTAGGGCAGGCAGAAGGCACAGTAGACATGGTTGCCAGACTGTCCCTTTCACACCAATGTTTTCCCAGTTGGCACAGCACTAGAGGCTCTGCTAGAAGAGGGTGGTGGCTTTCACAATAGTCACGATGACCTCGTCTCCCCAAGTAGCTCTTCCACCAAATACGAGCCTCCCCCCTGCCCCACAAAAGATCTCCTAGGATATTTACTGTACTCTGGAGAAATTTCTAGATTTCCTCGGGAGTAGACAGGAGGGTGGGTCAGGCTCTCTCTAGAGACTCTAATGGGGACACAGGGACACTCACACTCTTGAAGCCTCGGTAAAGGGACTGCAGCTCCTTCTTGGTGAACTTGGTTTGGGCCTGCAGCTGGTCCAAGCCCTCTGGCTGGTGGCGCACCGTGGACAACTCCAGTTCACTGTCACTGCTGTCTGGAGGACACAGACCCAGCAGGGAGAGAGACATGTGGTGTGGGCAGGAACCGGGACACAGGCAGAAAGAGGGAGAGTGGAGGGTCTGTCCTTGTATCACCACCCCATGCAGCCATGCTGGGCTATGTGCGGCACAGAGGGAGGGGGCTGTGACGTAATGGAGCCCTTAGGAGCTGTTGGACGTTCTGAGTTTCTCTTCCCCCGTGGTGTAAGTCTTTCTCTAGCCCTGTCACCCGTGCATATCTATTCCTCAGCCACATGGGGGAGGGGAGCAGGAGGGAGACACAGGAGGAAGACTTCATGGCAAGATGCTATTTTCAGACTATCTCTTCTTCCATGCGGCTCTCCTTGACCTCACCAGGATGGGGAAGGCAACTGTCTGGGTCCACCCCAGCCTGATGAGCTTGTTGCTTAGTTGGCTAGGGGCAGGGTCATCATTCCTATTTCTGTTAAACAAAAAACAAAACAAAACAGCACACCGGAATGTGAGGGAGGGCTGCCTTGGCGTGAAATGAGACTTCTGGTGAGCTTTCCTAATTATCGGGCATGTCCCCCTTTTCCCACCATACATTTTCTTGGTAACACAGCTCGTTTACAAAGCTGGGGACAAGAGAACTGTCACCTGTGTCAGTGGAAGGCGTAGCATTTTGAGAGCATGTCATGCCGACCACAACCGTGTCTCTGGCAACAAGCTAGGCCAGAGACTGTCCAGCATGCCTGCGGGGCCTGGGCCAGCCTTCACACATGGGTCAGCCTGGGGGTAGAAGCTCCTGAGGCTCCCTGGCCAACCTCATACCCTGGTTCCTGGGTGAAAAATGCTCTCTCCCCCTTCTCTTGTGTTTCTGGTAGTGTGTTCCTGCTTTATTTAGAAGATGCACCCAGAGGGAAATTCCCTGAAATGCTTGCCAGGCCACCTACCTGTAGGCTGCATTCCTACTCCATGTTGCGGTGGCCCTGCGCCTAGTGAAGGTGACCCCTCCCATGTGGGCAGTGGGTCCTGCTCTTCAAGCCTGGGGGTTCCTTCTAATTCTTTTCTCCATATCTTCTCCATCACCACCACCCCCCCCCCCTTCTCTCTGGTAATTCTCGTTTTCGTGTGGACATACTGGGCTTTAAAAACGTTTGTTATACTGAATCTGAATTGTAGCACCTTATGCAGGATGCTGGGCGAGTGCTCTGCCACTGTTCCCTACCCAAGCCCTGGGCACTGTTAAATCTAGCTACCTACCAAAGGAAGCCTTGGCAAGCCCGTGTGAACCAGCAATGCCGCTCTGGTTGGTGTCCCATAAGGATTGGTCCCCGGACAGGGCCACCTGTACAAGGATGCTCATAGCAGCGGGAGGGTTTTTGTTTCATTTTGTTATCAGAAGGGGAACTGGAAACATCTTAGTCTGTCACAGTAGGACAGGCAGACAGATGTGGAGGACACATCCCAGGCAGAAGAGGTCTGCAGTGTGACCTCACAGAGCAGCGTTGAGTGCCAGAAGCAAGAGTTGGCCTTGACTAGGAGGTAGACTTTTCAGACTGGGCGATAAAAACAAACAAAATGAAAGCCCAGTACCAAGCTGTCAGAAACGATACCCTAAGACAAAAGCACAGGCTGGGTTAGAGTGAAAGGGTAAAGGGAGGATGGGAGAGGCAGACACTTCACGATGAGATTATTTCCTCGAGAAGTCAGGAAAAGACGAAATACATCTTATCACTAAAAAATAGCTGTTAAACACCTGAAGCAAAGTAAATAAGTAAATAAAAAGTCACAAGTAGGGGCTGGAGAGATGGCTCAGAGGTTAAGAGCACTGGCTGCTCTTCCAGAGGTCTTGAGTTCAATTCCCAGCAACCACATGGTAGCTCACAACCATCTATAATGAGATCTGACACCCTCTTTTGGCCTGCAGGTGTAAATGCAGATAGAGCACTCACACATAAAATAAATAAAGAAATCTTTTTGTTGTTGTTGTTAAAGATTTATTTATTATTATGTATACAATGTTGTCTGCTTGGACACCTGCAGGCCAGAAGAAGGCATCAGGTTACATTATAGATGGTTGTGAGCCACCATGTGGTTGCTGGGAATTGAACTCAGGACCTTTGGAAGAACAGGCGGTGCTCTTAACCACTGAGCCATCTCTCCAGCCCAAATAAAGAAATCTTATATAAAAAAAAAAAAAATCAGAACTACAGGAAGAGACGGCACAGCCATAGTTGAAGATGCAAACATTATTTTTCAGCAAATGGCACAAGTAGATATAAAAGATTCAGAAGCCACTATCAACCAATTCCATCTAATTAATATTTATGGAACACTATACAGAGATTGTAGAAAACACATTCTTTTCAAAAGCCCATCGTGCGGTTGCCAGGGTATACCAGATGCTGGTACATAAAACGGATCTGGCCACAGTGGTAATAAGTTAAGATTCAAATAAGAAATGTTTAGAAGAAAATGTAAGTGTTTGGAAATGAAACAACACACACTTGTAGCGAGCCCTCAGGTCAGAGAAGAAACACTGCACGGGTAAGGTCTGCACTGAGTGATGGTGAAGACACGGGGTGCCAAGATCTGCTGAGTGTGGGCAAAGCTGCGCCCCGAGAGAGCGCCATGGCCTCCAAGCTCTTGTATCAGGAAAGAAGCTAGGCTCTCAGGCCCCACAGCCCGTGTCTGGAATCCCAGCGCTCAGGAGACTGAGGCAAGAGGACTGCTATGAGTTGCAGGCTAGCCCAGGTTACAGAGTAAAATTCTATCTGAAAAACAAACCAAACAAACAAAAACCCATCAAAACAAAATAAAAGCAGAAGCCAAGCAGTGGTGGCACATGTCTTTAATCCCAGCACTTGGGAGGCAGAGGCAGGAGGATTGCTCTGAGTTCAAGGCCAGCCTGGTCTACAAAGTGAGTCCAGGGCAGTCAAGGCTACACAGAGAGACTCTGTCTCGAAAAACCAAAACCAACCAACCAAACAAACAAACAAACCCAGAAGAAAAGAAGATAGGATGCAAACCAATTATACAGTCTTCTAGGTCCAAGCTTTTTAGGATGTAAGGAAAATAAATATCTTATCGGCAAAGCTCTCACCATGAGGTCATGAGGGCCTTAGTTCAGCCTCAACAACAACACAACAACAACAACAACAACAACAAAAAAGCAAGCATGTGCCCGGTGAGGTGGGTCCATGAGTAAAGCCACTCTGCAATGCAAGCCTGATGACTGAAGCTTGGCTCCGAGAAGCCACATATAACGTCAGCTATGGTATGGCACTTTTCTGTAATTCTTGAACCCCTGTGCTGAGGTGGGAGGTGGAGACAGAAGAATTGCCTGGAATTCCGAGATTAAAGGAGTGCATCACCTCCGCCCAGCTGGCATTTTCTTATGAAACGCTTATCAAATTTATGACCACGATCAAATGAGATAAATGAAGATATGTGAAGTCCACAGGAAGACGTGTGCAAGGAAGTTCAAAGGAGCCTTA
This sequence comes from Acomys russatus, assembly GCF_903995435.1. NCBI lineage: Eukaryota > Metazoa > Chordata > Mammalia > Rodentia > Muridae > Acomys > Acomys russatus. The sequence goes on from NC_067140.1 coordinate 63,445,689, forward strand.
TTCCATTAGCATATTCAGCGACAAAACTGACAGCTGCCCAGTCAATGGAAGCACAGAAGTGTGGCCTGCTATTTATAAAAGAAAACATTCTCTATTAAAACCAAACAAGGAAGCCAGGCTTGGTGGCACACACCTTTAATCCTAGCACTCAAGAGGCAGATGGATCGCTGTGAGTTCAAGGCCAGCCTGGTCTACAAAGCGAGTCCAGGACAGCCAAGACACAGAGAAACTGTGTCTTGAAAAACCAAACCAAAACCAAAACCAAAACCAAAACCAAAACCAAAACCAAAACCAAACCAAAACCGAACAAAAACCCACCAAAAAACAAAAACAAGGATGCTGGGCATGGTGGCGCACGCCTTTAATTCCAGCACTTGGGAGGCAGAGGCAGGAGGAGCACTGTGAGTTCGAGGCCAGACTGGTCTACAAAGTGAGTCCAGGACAGCCAAGGTTACACAGAGAAACCCTGTCTCAAAACACCAAAAACAAACAAACAAACACACACACACACACAAAAACCCAAACACAAAACAAACTGAACAAGGATCCACTCACACATGGCAACACAAGGCCATCTCAAAATGTTGTAATGAGATGGCTTTTTCTCAACCCCACACTCAGTAACATGACCCCACATGGGCTGCAGGACCCGATTTGAGACAATTTGTTCCAGACCTAAGGAAAGATAAACACAGATGTACTTGGACAAGGCCTAAAACTAAGTCTGTGAAGATCACTGGGTCTGCCCAGAAGGGACTATCTGACATGTGTCTGTGCATGTGTATGGCATGTGTGTACCATATGTGTGCAGGTACCCACAGAGACGAGAAAGGGGCCTGGATTTCCTGGAGCTAAAGTCACAGGTGGTTGTGAGAGGTGTGTGTGTGTGTGTGTGTGTGTGTGTGTGTGTGTGTGTGTGTGTGTGTGTGTGCAGGGATTGAAAATTAATGATTCGCCGGGCGGTGGTGGTATACACCTTTAATCCCAGCACTCGGGAGGCAGATGCAGAGGCAGGTGGATCTCCATGAGTTCGAGGCCAGCCTGGACTACAGAGCAAGTTCCAGGACAGCCAGAGCTGTTACACAGAGAAACCCTGTCTTGAAAAACCAAAAACCAAAAACCAAAAACCGAAAAAAAAAGAGAATGATTTCATGTCAACAGGCATGGTGATATGTGGGCAACACTGTGGAGGCAGAGAAGGGTTGGGAAGGCCTAACAGGGAGTCAGTCAGTCTGTGGCCAGCTCCGGCTACTCAGTGAGGCTGTGTCTGGAGAAACAAATAACAGGAGACAACTAGATTCCCTGACCCTGCAAAAGGCCAGGTTCTCAACAGCTCTCGAGGATCCCCAGCTCTCAACAGCTCTCAGAGGACCCCCAGCTCTCAACAGCTCTCAGAGGACCCCCAGCTTTCAACAGCTCTCGAGGATCCCCAGCTCTCAACAGCTCTCAGAGGACCCCCAGCTCTCAACAGCTCTCAGAGGACCCCCAGCTTTCAACAGCTCTCAGAGGACCCCCAGCTCTCAACAGCTCTCAGAGGACCTCTAGCAATTGTCATACTGCTGATTGACATGGTGATTTGGTCTCAAAGTCTCATAACAGCAACATTAGGAGGGAAAATGAATGGCATTTTACTCAAGACTCAAAATCTTGACCAAAATGTTAGCTAGGTGTGCCCAGCTTCCCCCTACCTGCCCCCCCCCGTGTGTGTGTGTGTGTGTGTGTGTGTGTGTGTGTGTGTGTGTGGTGTATGCATGTATATATATATGTATGTGTATGTATATGTGTTTATGTGTGTTGTGTATGTATGTGTGTATATGTGTGTATGTATGTGTGTATATGTGTGTATGTGTGTATGTATGTGTGTGTATGTGTGTGAGTATGTGTGTGTGTGTGTTGATTAAGACTTGGAAGATTGTAAGAAGGGAAAATTGTGTGAAAATCTTACTGATAACCAAATGTGATGGTGCACACTTGTGAGGCAGCACTGGGGTGCAGAGCCTAGAGGATGGGAGCTCAAGGTCAGCCTTGGCTACACTGCAGGTCAAGGCCAACCTGAACTATGTCAGCCTGTGTCAAAAGGAGAACTGAGGAGAATGAGGTGGAAGAGGAGGAGGAAGGGAGGGAGGAGATGAATTCATGAAAAAATCAATAGCTGCTTTCTGTACCAGTAATAGCCACCTAGAAAATGCACTAAAAATAACAGGTAACACTTGCATGAGGAGTAAATCTAAAAGATTTACTGAAGCAGTAAAGAACACTCAAAGGACCTCTGTGTAAACAGATAAACTTCCACGCAACATAGGACCACGTGATAGTGACATAATATTACAAAGTTGGGCACTAGTACAAACACACCCTTTCCCCTAAAGTCATATATATGCATAGTCAATGCAATCCCAACCAGAAGTCCAGGGTGAGGGTCTGGGGAGATGGGTCAGTTGGTAAAGTGGTTGCTATGTCCCCAGCACCCACATAAAAAGTGAAGTCAGGTGGCTCATGCTTGGAATCTCAGTGCTGGGAGGTGAGACAGGGGGATTCCTGGAGCTCTCTGTCTAGCCTACTCGGTCCACAAGAGGCTCTATCTCAAAAACAAGGTGGCTGAGGAATAACACTTGAGACTGACCTCTGGTCTCTCTCTCTCTCTCTCTCTCTCTCTCTCTCTCTCTCTCACACACACACACACACACACACACACACACACACACACACACACACACACATTTCATCTCTGTGTCTGGTTGACTCATTCCATCTCTCCAGGGTCCCATTTTCTTCTTAGATTGTGTCTGTCCTTGACCAGGCAGCTGCTTCTTCCCAGAATGCCAGAGGAAGCTTCTGGAGACACGCTTGCCCCTTAACCTGCCCCATGTCTACTATAAAATCCAAAGTGACCAGTCTATATCCCACCCCCTGCTCACACTTTACCTCAGGCATCATTCCCCTCCCTCTCCACTCAGCCATACTGCCCCATATCCCTGAAAATCTATCTCCCACTGGGCCTCTGCTCATATATGTTCAGACACCTTCTCAGAGGTGACAACCCCCTGCTATCTACCCCCATGCTAGTTTTACTCCTTGGGTTGACTGTGGCTTGCTGGCATATGACTGTTTCTGGGTTTTGTGCTATGGACTGGATCCCACCCATCCGAGCCCTAATGGTCTATGTGGCCATATTTGGAGACAGGGTATGCTGGAGGTCATTGCTATGGTTTGCATGAGTGTGTTCCTCTCACACACAAGGGTTTGGTCCCAACAAAAGATGTCAAGATGTGGCAGTTCCCAGCCACAAAATGGGCCAGAGTAGGGAGAGAGAGCTATATGGCTTTCCAATGTCATGCAAAACTCCAGGGTCTCCCCACACTGCCCATCAACACATCCACAAGCATGCCAGGACACCTGGATCCTCTGCCTCTTCCCAGCAGGCCCTGGCAAGTCTCAAGGACCTCCCTGTCCCTGCTACAGCGCTGAACACTGTGGATTCAAATCCATGTCTTGTCTTCATGTTTTCAAGTCAAATACTTTACCAATCTCTCTAGCCTCGAAGCTTTTGTTGGTGTTTTAAAAAGTCCAAAGTCACATGACATGAGGGATGTTAATGGCGGGGCTTTTGTGAGAGCTAGTCTAGGGGTTTAAGAAATGAACACAGCTACTCGTGTGCCCTGGACTAAAGATGGCTCCTCCTCTATTTGGTCCAAGGCCATCCTGTTAGACCAAGCATGCAGGAGAGACACATAAAACTGTGAGGGAAGAAGGGGACACCCGACCTAGCCAGCCAGATCAGCTTAACCAATTATGATGATTGACAGCATGGTAGATGGTAGTGTCAAATGACCCTCAAATTCAAGCTGGGCATCCTCACCAGTGCATAAACAGTACGGACCAGGGTCCTGCCCTGCCTCCTCTGTGTGGTTCCCTCTGTCCACCACCCAATTGTAAGGGTTTGGGAAACGTGACTTAGATCTCGAATTCACTGAGTGGACCCATAAAGGGCTGGGGGAGGGGCCTCCTTGGCCTGGCCCAGTAGCTGAACCCATCCAAGCTTCCTTGGGCTGTCACTGACACCTCTGAGCAGCTGTCCTAAAGGCTCCTGCAGCTTGCCACAATAGGGGCGGAGACAGAAACAGAAGCAGAACCTCCCTCAAACTTTCTCTGGAGCCTCTGAGGATCCCCGAATTATTTCTTTGTAGCAAACTCCAGAGGTACCCCCATACTCAGGGGCTCCAATCCCTGTGACCTCAACCCTCCTAATATTCTCTTCTTCCCTCCTCCCCACTGCTATTGAGTTAGGGCCCCTCAAGCTGCTTTAGTATGCTCATGCATCCCATAGTGACCTGCATATAACTGTGCCTGGCCAGGGGCAGGCAGAGCTGGCAGAGCGAACAGACTCCCTCAAGTCACCATGGACACTCAGCATAGTTAGAATTAATCTGGTGTTTAAAACATCTTAGCGGTCATCATGGGGAGAGCTCACTCACACGATACTTTTGGGTACAAAGTTTCATTTCACTTACTTTGGGGTGTCACCATTAAAGTCTCTAATATGGTCCCCACATCAGTGACTGTACGTCATCCCACACCATGGAGAGCAGAGGAAAACTGCTGGTGGATTTGAGATAAACCAAGTAAGGACTCTTGTGAGTAGGGAGGAAAGTGGCCCTAACCACAGTCCTAGGGCCCAGACCCGGACGAATTCCAAATCTCAGCTCTTGGAGGACATAACTGTGTTGGGGGGTGGTCTGCTGTATTTTGATGCTAATTACTGCTTACAGTCTCTGTGATTTACCTTTTGCTTATTAAAAAGCCATCCCACCTGGGTAGGGCAGGAGAAAAGTGGGGCTAGGAGAGAGAGGAATCCTGGGAAAAAGAAGGACCACCACCAGAAGAAAGGAGAAGGAGAAAGACCTGAAGTGAAGAGAGTAAGGTTGTCATGGGTTAGCTGGAAGAGAAGCACATGGACAGCGGTGTGGATGGAGAATCCAGCCCAGATAAAGAACATTAACAAATATATGGGATTGTTGATGGGAGGTAGCTTAATAAAAGTTACTGGAAGCAGATGGCATGGGATTAAGACAGGGAATCCCATGCCTGCCCCACTATGGGAGGTAGTTCAGAGGATTGATATCTGCCCTGCCCTAGGTTAACTAAGGCTATCTTAAAATATAACAAATGTCTGTGTCTTAATTGATCGCTAGCTGGGCCTACATAACTGGGCCGTGGAAAGTAAGAGGTTTCCAACTCCTGAAATGATGGCTGAGTCTCAACCCTTCCTTAGTCCCCAGAGTTCTGTGAACGCTCTAGGCATGACCAACCCCTGGGCCATACAAGGTTATGGATGACTATAAATGTAATATAATACAAAAATCACAAACTTACTTAAAACATGAGATTTCTACTACAGTTAGTGATGTGGCACCGTGGGGGGTGGGGGTCGGGGTGGGGATTCTGACGAGAGAGCATTGAGCCAGGCAGAAGAGCTTACACCATCAGTGTGCTTACTCATCTGGCCTTGTTTGCAAGCTCTGTACACATTGCCAGGCTTAATCTTCACAATGCCTAGCCAGGGATATTTCCCACTTGGGATTTGGATCTAAGGAGCTGACTCCATTTTGGGATCCTGACCCCCATCCTGGAAGAGTCTGGGACACACATGGCTGAATTCAGCGGTCTCTATGCCTGCCCCCGCCGCCACCCCACCCCCACTCCCAGTGAGAGATCCATCTAGGGCTGGTGTATGGCATTCTAAAAGGTAGGTCCTGGCTCTGCCATTTCCTGCAACCTCAGGAGAGTTACTCACCCTCCCTGAGCCTCCTTTGACCTCGCCAGAAAACAGACAAATTAGACCACGTGCAACACACATGCCTGGCCTCAGCAGCTCTCCTTAACAGTGGAGGAAGATTCCACAAGCCCTTTACTCTGAAGCCTGAACCACATGGATGACACTGCCAACTATGGCTGCCCACGTTGGGGTCTTGTGGACTTGCAGCATCTTTCCCTTGTTTTGTTTTAGGAGCAGAATGTTATTCCTCAGGTCTCTCCTTTGCACAAATTGGAAGTTTAGGTGAAGTGGGGTTTTTCCCTGAAGGTACCGCCCATCCCAGCCCCCCCCCCCCCCCCTCCCCCCCCCCCCCCCCCGTTACACCATTTTGGAACAAACCTTTAATCTTCTCATCTTTTTCCCCACAAGCCTTGGTTCCAGCATTAAATTTCCTGGGGCTCTTTTTCATTTCAAACTGTACGTTTTATATTTCTTTTTGCCCTGCTTGCTCCTCCTCACTGAAGACCTTTGTAACAGTGATCACTGATAACCACACAGCAGAGTCAACATTAGGCTATATCGAGGTCTCCTCTGCCAGGGAAATCAATCCTTTTTAACTTAGCCTCAGGCAGATTCTTAGGACAAGGACAGAAAGCAGCCACATCCTTTGCCAGAGTACCCCAAGAATGGTCTCTGGCCCGGCTACTAATATTGTCCCCCTCTGAAACCTCTTGAGCTGGGCCCCCACAGTCCACACCATACCACTGTCTTCCAAGCTCCTTCTAGGATTGCCCGTTAAGGCCTGATTGCAGGGTTCAACAGCTTTTCCAATCTGAAGTGTCAAAGTCTTCCACCTTCCTCCCAAAGGCAGCATGGTCATATCTGTCACAGCAAAAGCCCACGAGTGCCAACTCTGACTTAGTTACTTTGCTATTGAAGGTGATAAGATTCCATGACCAAGGCAACATATGGAAGAAAGAGCTTATTGGGCACGTATGATACCTAAGGTTAGAGTCTGTAATGGTGGAGCAAGGACATGGTGGCAGAAACAGCTAAGAGCTCACATCTTGTTCCAAAAGTTGGAGGCAGACAGGGGGAGTAGTGGTGTAAGTTTTTTGAAACCTCAAAGCCTTCCCCCAGTGACACACCTTCTCCAACAAAGCCATGCCTCATCCAAATCACCACAATACCCATACATATAAAATAAAAAATAAAAAAAAAACAAAAACAAAAAAAACCTCAAGACTGGGTGGTTGATGAAGAGATCTGAGTAATTCTGGTAACTGAAGGATCCAGACAGGATGGTTTCTGGTGAGGGCTCATCCGGAAGCATCATACCATGGTGGAAGCCGCAGAGATTCCGAGTCAGGTTTGCTTTTGTTTCTTTTCCTTTGGGAACTAACCGGGAACTCATGAAAACTACATCAATCCCTTTCAGGCTTCATGCGGTGAGATTTAATGCCCACAGTAAGAAATACTGGTGGTTTTGCAAGGAAGAGACCATAAGAGAAATACACGTAGGTTCCTGTCTTTCTCTATGCAGTGCCTTGGACTGCCCAGGGGGATGCTGCCAGCAAGAACCCATCACCAGACGGACCTCAATCTGGAAAGTTTCAGAGCAGAAGGGTAAGACAGCCTTCTGTCTTTATAACTCCCCCGGACTGTGATATTGGCGACAGACATTAAACTAATTTATTTGATACCTGCTGTTTGCCAGGTGGTTCTGGGCACACTGAGGCCCTTGGTGATGAGCCCACAAATGGGTGTGTCCTGTGAAGGAAGGGTCAGGGACATCCCAGGGGAGACAGGCCTCTCCAAAGCCCCCTACAGATGAGGAGTGGGCTCAAACGGTGGCATCTCACTGCTGCCCAGGCAGCACTACCCAGCATTCTTTCCAGAACCAAGTTTCATCTTACGCTATGCTGCCATCTAACCAGAATGTCTGTCAGGATATGTAGTGGCCTTGCTCCACTGGAAGCCAGTAGTGCCACCAAGTGTTAGGGAGAAAGAAGCCGCTACTCTAGAACTTAGTAGATCTGAACTGAGACACAGCATTAATGCCAAGCCCTGGGCCATGGAGGTAGACAAAGGGCTGGGAGTAAGGCTCTGTCAACCTTGCACCCCAACCCCCAGGGATCCTGACCCTGAGTTCCCACCTCCACTCTTTCAAACCTTTTTTTTAAAAAGTCTGCCCCAGCCCAGTGAACCACACACACAGGGAAGACTCCTTTGATTCCCATTTCAAAGACCAGCAAAGTGAGCCCTCAGGTTAAAAGCACACAGCAAGCTAATGAGCAAATAAGGTAAGAAGGGCCTGGAACCTAGAGAGGTATGCCCAGCCTTGCTGTGAGGGGCACCTGTGCGCTGAACACTCAGTGTTAGCGCAATACTTCCCCTCTCTTGACTTCATGGCCTTTCTGTGATCGGGTGCGTATACAGTAGGCCGTGGCAGTGCCCATCCACAGCTCCTGTTTCTCTGGCACCTGTCAGGCTCCAGGTGCTGGAAACACCCACCCACCCCCTCTTCATGAGAGGGGCCTCTCTTTCTCTGGGGCTTCCACAGCCTCACCCTTCTGTTGTCTTGATCACGGCACTTTCATTTTATTTCCAGGGCTTCATTGTTGGCTGGAACACACCTCATGTCCCAGCAAGAACATAGCCCTGGCAGCTGGGAGGCTCTGACGCTCCCAAACACTTCCAGGACCTCACCACTGACCCAAGTGGTGGGGGTCCTAGATGGAGGAGTTCCAGGTGTAGGAAACAGACTGCTGGAAACCTCCAAAATGACAGAATGGACAAGCCACACCCCTGCTTCAGCCAGGGATCTCCTGTGAGGTGTCTAGGCTGTATCAACTCCACCCTGGGGAGCCCAGCCTCCTAGACAGGTCTAGAGGTATGACATGTGCAAGGAGGTGGAGTTCTCTGAACAGGCCAGCTGGCCTGAAAGACAAGGAAGGCAAGACGGGTGATCACAGGGACTTTGGGAGGAGCTCTGGCTGGTGATGGGGTGACTTCCCCAGATGTCAGAGAGCCTCATATGAGCATGGGACCCATAACAACCACCTTGGCGGCAGCATCCAATGTCCCCTGCCTCCCCTATTGCTCTGATTGCTGCTTTGCTCTAATCTGTTAACACCAGCATCGGTCCAGCCCTTGAGCCTGGTTCCTTCTTACCTTAGCCTACGCTGCTGTGTCCTCACGTATGCTGATAGCAAACCTCCCATCAGGCCACCCCATGGGTGCACACAGCTTCTACCTCCTTCCTGATTCTGTTCTACTAGACCCTTGTGCTAGGCAGAATAGTGGCTCTTCCCACCCCCACCTCCAGCCCCCTCCAAATAGTCCAAGACTGATGCCTGGAACCCATGGGTGCATCTGGTTACATGGCAGAAGGGGATTCCAGCTGCAGACAAAGCTAATTAATGTTGCTGCTCAGCTGGCCTTAAAACAGGGATGGAACTTGGATCATGCAGGTGGCTTGGAGTAAAGTGGAAGGGAAACTGGGAGAGAAGCTGAGACAGAAGGTTCCTTCTGAAGTTGCTGAAGCAGAGGAAGAGGCCACGAACCAACAAGGCACTTCAAGAAATAGGTAGAAGTGGATGGCTCAGTGGTTAAGAGCGCCGCCTGCTCTTCCTGAGGTCCTGAGTTCAATTCCCAACAACCACATGGTGGCTCACAACCATCTTTAATGTGCTCTGATGCCCTCTTCTGCAGATAAAGCACTCATAAGCAATAAAATAAAATAAAAGAGAAAAGAAATAGGTAGAGGCAAGGGAATATTACTCCCAGGAGCCTTCAGAAAAAGAGCCCTGCTCCCCCCGTGTCACTTTCAGGAGATCTGTGCAGGCTTCTGGCTTACAGAACTGTAGAGGGTTACATGACTTTATGAGGGTTCGAGGTATTACATTTGCAGTAAAAAATGCTTCATCCCCACCAAAAAAAACTTCCCAGGTCTGTTTGGAACCACAGAGCATCCCCACAAACCTGTCACCTCCTCTGTGTATTCCTCCCCCATGCCCTGCTGGTAGCCCTACCTTCTACATCACAGCGAGTCCTAGAAGCCCTGCATCGGACACAGTTAGAGCCTACCCACTTCCCCCAGTCCCATTGTAACCCCCTTAGGATGGCCGCAAATGCCTCCGGTAGGACCAATACTGCTCCCAAGGCCCTGATCCTCCTCCTGTTTGCTCCTAATGGGCAAGCTGGGACTCTTGCTAAAATCCCAGGCATCTTCCTCTACCTGGAAATGCCCATGACTCTGGATGGCTGTCAATATGCCTGCAGAAGACCATGCCCAACCAGAGCTGTGTCTTCCAACTGGGACGCGCCGAGTGGGTCTCTCGAGATGCATAAGAGACAAGCTGCTGGGTCCTACATCAAACCCTGTAGGTCTAGCAAGGACATCAAGATGCAAGTGTGTGTGTGTGTGTGTGTGTGTGTGTGTGTGTGTGTGTGTGTGTGTGTACATGTGCATGAGCAGTAGCAGAGATTGAACACAGGACCTCACATACACTAGTCAAAATGCTTTCCTACTGAGATCCACCCTTAGTCTGTTTTTAGCTTTATTTTGAGACAGGGTCTCATCAAGTTGCCCATCCTGGCTTTCAACTGACTGTGGCCTAGGCAGTCCTTGATGCTGCTGCCTTCACCTCTGACACACTGAGAAACACTGACTGCTTCTCCTTGAAGGTCTCATAACTGTGTGTTCAACCCTGCCTGCCCCTGAGAGTTCAGTGTTGGAGTTCCACACAGATTCCAGACCTCTTTGAGAACAGAAGGCAATGCCCCTAGAGGGAGCATGCCTAGAGACCCCCGGCTGCCAGGGTGCACATGCTAAGTGTGCTTTTTGAAGCCCCGCCCCCATGGATACGATGCTGGACAGCCCCACTGAGAACCAATGTCCCATCCAGGCATGGTGGTCAGCACATCTGTAATCCCAGCATGGTGTGGGAGGGGGAAGAGGCAGGGAAATCATAAGTTTGGGGCCAGTCTGAGATACCTAGCAAGGCCCTATTTAAAAGCTTTTCGTTCAAATGCCAACCAGCACCCCATATAACCTGTCCCCATGCCTCCTATACCACGTTCCCTGTTCTTCCTTCAGGCACATGTATCCCATTGACATGAACAGACACCATCTCCAGCCTCTGTGCTGGAGGTGCCTACCACTTAGAAGCCCCTTCATGGCCAATCTGAGCAGTATGTCTCCTGGGACACAGTCTCAGCCTTTGGTGGCAGCAGGGATTAGAGGCAGAGAGAAGGCCCCAGCTTTCTCTCCTTGTCGAGAAGACTCCCTCACAGATCCAACAAATCCTCACCAAACTGCTGTCTGGTACCAGGCATGGTTCCAGGCACAGGAACTACAGTGGGTAACACATAGCCACGCCCCCACGCTGCTGGTACCTGGCAGAGACAACTCACAAACTAACGAAGGAACTCAGACATCCGACGCCTTAAGTGAGTGTGGGGCTCCGAGGAAATATGGGTGTATGGGGGTTGAGGCTTCTGCGGTGAAAGGCAAAGAAGTATGTCGCCTTACCAGTACCTCAGAGATGCAGTAACTGGAACCCGGCACCCCCCCCCCCACCAGTCCCTCAAGCAAGGCTCGGTGAAGAGCCTCGGGGTGAAACCTGGGACTAAAACCACCAAGCCCGCACTATTGCTTTAACATCAGGACCTTTAGGGACTTGCCAGGAACAGAACATACTTGTCAGACCCCACTTACAAATGAACTCTACGCCCTCAGCCCGGCCCATGCTGGGTCCTGGTCTCAATGCCCAAATAGAGGCCCCTTCAGGGCCCTCTGAAAATCGCCAGGCTCTTCAGTTCCTACCAATCCCGAAGGACTCGGAATTCTGGTTTCTTACAGACGAAAACCACGGAGGCTCAGAGAAGACAGGCCGTACCTCCAATTGCACATGCGCACATGTGGCAGGGGCCAAGGACCTGGAGCAGCAGCGGCCTTTCGCCCCAGCAGCGTGCAGAACAGCATATACCCAGTCAGATGGCTGGACTCACACAGCACATCTGACGGTCCCTTAGCCGCTGCTGGCCACTAGGTACTTCAGGCCCTCAGCTGGCACCACTCCCCATCAACACAGAACATCTAGAACTTAACAACTCCCGGCTCTGACCCAAGCTGGAGGGGGGAGGGGGGAAGAGGGTGAAGGGGGGGAGGGGAAAGCTGTCTACTCGAGAGAAATATGTTCAACCCTGAATCACTTCTGTTATTATGAGTAACCACTCCTTGCTGGTTACTGGGGATAGCCATGGTTCCCAGCGAGCAGGGCACTGGCTGTGGAAGCCTGTCCCAGCACTGAGGTACAGAAGTTAAATCCTCAGCCCTGATTCATGGATGGGCACAGGAGAGACTCTGTGTGGCTAGGGGGCTTTACAGTTTGTAAGGATGACAGGATTCCCTCTCAGGCCTCCCTGGCTTAGGATGTTTGGCTCTCTTGCCTGCATCAAGATTCCAGAATTCCCAAAGGTACAGGTGGGCTGGAAAAGGGGGAAGTTCTGAGCTTGAAGGAGACTGTTTAGCAGGTCAAACGAACCATACACTGCCCACCTTATAACGGTTACAGTCTTTCTCCTGAGAACTCACAGGATCAAACCTCAGACTGCCCCAGACCTTGCCAGCAGACGAAGGTTTCTGGGCATGGGCAGGGGTGAGGGTTCAGGAGGGCCCGGGAAACTCGGAATGGCCACGGCTTCCCCTGGCATCACACCTCACACACCCCAGGCTTCCAGTGGACTGTGTGCAGAAGATGACAGGTACAGGAAGTCTTCTGGGGCATGCAAATCCCACTAACCCCCAAGTACCCTCACATCGCTCTCCACCAAGTTCAGTGCCAGGGTCCATCCCCAGACAGGCAAGCTTGGGCAACTTTGGCCACCAGAGCCTAAGAGCCTTAGGTGGTAGCGATCTAAGCAACTTTTTCTTTTCGGTCCTCATTCACAGGGTTAGAGAAGGGGCGTGAGGGAGCCCATCGCAGAGACTGAGATCCATCCGTCCCTGCGTCTAAGAGGATGCTGGGCAGCTCAGAGACAGGAGCGGACCTCCCTCCCCCAGCTTCTGGGTTCCATGCCTGGCAAGGTCGCCAGGGCGCTGAAGCAGCAGCAGGGTGCTCATCCTCCCTTGAAGCAGCTAAGGCGCCTAGGTGGCCTGAAGCCAGCCCCCTTCTCTCAGTTCCGAGGAGCAGGGCTGCACTCGAACTCCTGGACCAGCTGAGGAAGTCGTATCTCTGGTACTCCCTTCTCGTAGCCCAACTATGTGTCCAGAGAGGGGGGGTCTCTCTCTTCTCCTAGTCTGCCCAGAAGTGGTAGGGCCCTGCCTGCAGTTGTTACTCATGTCCGAGGGTATTTATTTGTTGGGGGTCCCAAAGAGATGGTCAGGACTGACTTAAGAGCATTCTGTTTCCTCTGTTAATATTTTATTAGGACAGATTTGCGGATTTGGTTACTGATCTTAGGGACTCTGCATGAAGATAGGGAACTGGACACCAGATGGAGGGCGAAAGGGACAGTCGCACCACTGCCAAAGGTCTCAAACCGTTCGCCAATTACTGTCACCTTGGGTTGCGGGTCTTTCCTAGCACCTTCACCCTGGGTCACCTGCCTCCTCTGGGCAGCCGAAGCCAGAGGCAGCTAGGACTCGCAGGCCTAGGTCAGCTAGGAATGCTCGCTCAAAATGTCACCCTGCCCATCCCTCCCATCTACGCCAACGCTGCGGTCCGGTTGGGTCAGTCAGCCCGCGGAGCTCTCTCAGCCCTCCTAGTCCCAGACCCAGCCCTCTGCAGCCAGGAGGGGGCGGCATCTGAGCCTAGGCAGTTATCCTTCTACAGACCCCTGGCCTCCTAGGGAAGGGGAAGAGCCACAGAGGGGCGGGTGGCCACATGTTACCTTCCATGGACATGGGTTCCAAGATGCCGAACTGCTTGAGGACGGCAATGAACAGCAGCACCACCACGGCCATGGCGCACAGCTCCATACCCTGGATGCCCATGGCGAGTACGGCTGGGACCGGGGCGCACCCCTCGGTGGTGTGCAGCCTAGAGGTACCGGGCCCGGAGCCTCCCGCCCGGCCTCAGGGGCGGTGGCTCACATGCCCCGGGCAGGCGGGGCTACGGGTGTTGGTGAGGCTGGGACCCCGCGGAGGAGAAAAGCGACAGTGAGCAGAACCTGCCGTGATGTTGGAGCCCCGGCGCAACTTTCCAAATCAGCCACCAAACTTCGAGGCGCAGCGGAGACGGCTGCAGCGTGGGACGCAGCTCCCAGGACCAGTGTGAGCCAGCAGTGCCCCCATTCCCCGCACGGGGCACCAAGACTCTGTCGCCCCTTGTCCTGCTCCGAGGGCTCGGGGCCACACCGATAGGGGGTCCCGGGTGCTCCTGGCCGCCCCAGGCTCCATCGCGGCTCCCCGCGCGCTCATTGGCCTAGGCGCAGCGACCACTCCAGGACTTGTCCCTTGCGGCCCCTCCTTGCGGGCCCAGGAAGAGATGGGAGGGATGAGGCCCCGCCCACATCGTCCAGCTTCAGACTGAGCCTGGCGCGTCGCCACCGCCACTCCGCCAGCCCCCGGGGAGGCCGCGCGGTCTGCGGTTTCCCCACCCGCTGGAGGGAGCCGGGTGCCCAGGAGGAGGGGCGCGGCGACCACACTCCCTGCAAGAGAGTCAGTGGGAGGGGTGCAGAGGATCCGGGAAGCCCTGTCTCTCCAGGATGTTTCCTGCAACTCAGCCCACAGTCTGAGAGTCAACTTGATCCTGATCCACCCCTCCTTGAAGATGGAGAAGTTAGTATCCTGAGTTCTCCAGTTCTGGAAACCTGCTTGTGCTCCGGAGGCTTTAGGAGGAAGGGGCTTTGGCATTGAGCCTAGTGAACTGAGTTCAAGTTCTGACTGCTGTAGGATCTTGGTCGAGTCTCGGACTTTTAGCCTTCTCCACAGAGGGACGATTTGCTTTCCTGACTGTCGGGAAGATCTAAGCTGCAGCTGAGAGCTGTGCTAATTAGTTTGTGGATGGTTTTCTTCCCTTTGGGGCTGAAAGGAAGGAGGAGGGGAAGGTGGGGAATGGCAGGGCGGAGCCGCAGATGCTCCTTGCTGCGAAGCTCCCCCCTGATGCAGGGCGCGGAATTCTGACTCTCTGCTTCCCTCTAGCGGGCACCGTGCGCCGCAGAAGCCCTCGCCAGATTTAGAGGGTCTGGTGGGAATCCCAGGTGGGAATTTGATGCTAATCCTAACCTCTTCCTGCTATTTTAGCAGGAGAAATTGAGAGCTGCTTCCCTCCTAAGAGCCTGAGTGCTGTTTCCACCTCCAGCCCGGAACAACCTCAGCTTGCCTTTAGGAGTTTACAAACTACTACCCCATTCATTTAAAGAACATCAACACTGTGTTTAGTCCTAAACGCAACTCTACACTCAGGTGGCGCTGGAAACCATAGCAGAACCCTTACACACACCTCGTCTGCTCGAGAGTTCACATATCTGGGCCTAGCCCTTGGATATATTTAAAGGGTTCCTGCAGTGGGCGTCCCTGGTCTCCCATTTTACCCATAAGAAAACTAAGACCCAGAGGGTGAATTGCTCAAGGGGGCACAGTAACACGGTTAGATTCTGGACCGGTGCCTCACAGCCTTCAGCCTCACTGTTTTTCACCTGAGTGATCAAAAGCCTGAGTTTGGGCATCAATTTTAAGGAGCTGTAAGCGCACAGGCTTTTAGTTCAGATTAATCAGGCTGCAATCTCCATTGATCAAGGCCAGAGGGCTAGGCAGAGAGGCCAAGATCACCACAGCTCTGCTGGAGAATGCGACTCACTAAAATGTTTAAAAGGCCAGATCAAAGGTCTCTTGCACCATGTAAATTATACACTTACGAACCAAGAAATACCCGGCCTAGGTACCACTTAGTTTCCATATGGAGTCAAAGTCCTGATGGACATCCCTAGAGTTACAACCTCTGTAAGCCTCAGTTTCCACATCGGTAAAATGGGGACAGTGACTAACTTCTCCAAGAGCTCGTAAACGATCCAGCGAGACCACGAGTGGCATTTGAGTGAGCTCCAATTCCCCCCACCCCGTGATTTGCACTCAGCCCAGCTGTGCAGGAAGACAGCTGTCCCAGGTAAGGCAGGTGTACCAGTGTGCATGAGAAGCTTCTCGAGGCTGGCACCCACTGCTGCCTCCCTGCCTCAGTTTCCCTTATGTTCCTGAGCATCTTCAGATGCTGGTGGAAGTGTCAGTGGCTGCCCATAAGCACTGAGCTATAAGCGAGTCATTGATCCCCTGTGTAAAATATTAACGACGCCTAAGTGGATCCGAGGCTCGAGAGCGTAGCGGCCCCGCGCTTTGAACAGCCTGGGCTGCAGGCCTAATGGATGGAAGTTGATTCCCCTGCTCGCTTGAGTTGGGCTCAGCCAGCACCAGGTCTAACTGAGGTCCACTGATGGTAGGTGACTATTCTCTCACGTTCTTTTTCCCCCAGACTAAGTGCCCCAAGCGCAGTCTCTTGGCCAGGAAATGCCAGGCTACGCCCTCCCGGCGGCACCGCCCCCTGAGGGCTGTCGGCTTTGGCTAGCATTCATCCCTGGCATGTTCCCACGCATGTGGCCTCATCCTGGCATGTGGCAGCACTTGCCTAGTCTTTGGGGAAAGGGCAGGAAGGCAAGGGTACAATTGGGGAATCTCTGCAGGGGAAGATGTTAAAGAGGAGGAAGGGAGTTCATTTGAAGGTGCCTAGGGCATTCAGGGGTGTCGGTAAGCCTGATCTAATTTAGGGAGTTATCAGACAAAGCTGGTTGGAGTCCAGAAAGGATGCACTTTGGCCTGGAATAATGAAGCTGCTTCTCCATGCTGTCTCCAGGAAGCCCACCGAGATTACACCAGTCCTGGTTGGTGGCTTTTTCCTGAATTCCCTCTGCTGTATTTCCAGCCTGTCTCAGCCTCCTATGTCCCTCTGTCTCTTATTTCTCACACCGCTCTGCTGTTAGTTCTTCAAGGCTGGGTACCTGAGAGTTTGACTGACATGGCATGCTATTTCCTGTTCCATATGCCAAGCTGGCCCAGAGTCGATTCTGACTCTTCTGGGTTTGGTCCGGTGCTGTCTCAGGGACCCGTTCCCTGGGAACAGCTCAGCTGACTGTACTAGTCCCAGCTCTCTGAGGAACAAGGCTCCCTTAGTTCTAGTGCCTTCTATTGGGCAGAACAGGCATTATTCAATTAATTGTTCTCATGGCATAGTGTCCTGGGTTCACACTCAGCACACCCTACAAACACTGTCCCAGTCTTCCTCCCTGTCCCACCCTTCCTCCCATGGTAGCTCCATGCCTCCGCCTTTCCTCCCTCCTGGACTCCCAATACAGATCCCCAGCTCTGCTGACCACTGCTCCACTCAGCCACCAAAGCCACTATCTCAAGACGAACATGGGATTTTGTCCTCCTTACGTTTAATCCTCTGACTGTGGCTCTACCTCAACTCAGGCTGTGTTCATCTGCTCCTCATCCCCATCCAGACTTGGTGACTGCACCCCAGTCGCCTCTGCCAGGCTCTTTGCTCCTGGAGCCATAGGACAGTGGTTTTGGAGATGTGAACGGAGCAGCATCAATCCCTCTTTGCTCAGCCTTCTACCACTACAGAGTCAGCTCAGGCTGGACGTTAGATGGGACCAGGACCACAAGAGCCCTACAGAAGACTTATGGAATCAGCGGGCACCCTGAGGGTGGCAGCAGGGAGCCTGAGAATGTTGCCCCCCTCAGGAGATAAGAGGGAAGAGGAGACCAGCTGTAGTTGCTGTGTGCCTGGGTCCAGCTGTCCGGATGGCACTTCTACACCTCTACCTTTTGGTTATACGGGCCAGGAAATCCTCTGGTTATTGCTTAGGCCAACAACTTGAGTTGGGTTGCTGTTATTTGTAGCCAAGAGAACCCTAATTAACACATTACTTATTAGTTATGAAGACAGGGCTCTTGAACGGGGGGGGGGGTGCACAGAGCAGCAAGAACACAGAACTGTAGTTCTGGAGCCCAGGGAGAGGGATGAGTGTGATTCTCAGCTGCCTCCTCCCTCTTTTTTATCTAGTCAAGGCCTTTAGTGCATAGAATGGTGCTCCCCACACTCAGGGTGGCTCTTCCCTCAGTTAAATCTCGGGAAACACCCCGAGCATACTCCCAGGCATGTCTCCCAGGTGACTCCCAACTCAGCCCTGTTGACAATGAAGATAAACCACACAGTAGGTCAGTCTCCCTCCTGTTCTCTGAGATTTCCCACTGGCTGGCACCCACACATGTTGAAGAAGGGCCTTGGACATGCAGCTCAATCACTGTAAGGACCAGGGGTGGGGAAGACGGAGCCACAAGGCAGAAAGGATCTCGCTGGACAGCTGCATGGGGCAGGGCCCCACACACCTGGGATGCTCACTTGAGTGTTGAAGTAGAATAGCCAACATTGTGTGTGTGTGTGTGTGTGTGTGTGTGTGTGTGTGTGTGTGTGTGTGCGTGCGTGCATGTGTACATGCTGGAGCATATGTATGGAGGACAGAGGACAATTCTCAGAAGTTGGTGGACCAAACTCAGGTCATCATCTGTCTTGGCAGCAAGCACCTTTACCCACTGAGCCATGTTGCCAGCCCTAAATCTGTATTTTTCATCATTCAAGTACCATCCCCTGGTACCTCCACCCTCTTGACCGCAGAGAAGGAGACCCTAAGCAACAGAGTAAACAACCGCAGACTTAGCTCAGGACTGAAGACACCCTTCAAGACTACACAGGCCACACCAGCAGCTCTCTAAGAGCACTGGACAGCAGAGGGCACAGGATAGTGGTCCTCGTGAGAAGGGGGCATGTGAAAAGAACCTCACATTCATCACTGTCCCAAAGGATGGCGGTCAAAACCGCCTCACACTGGCGTTCACAAAGATGAAGGAACTAGAGATCAGGGTTCAGGGATGGATTGAGTGGATGGGAACCTGGGAAGGAGGGAGCCACAGTGTCATAGGATGGATGGTAAATGTCACCTAAAAGGCCTGTATGCTAAAGTATGGTCGCCTGTCTGCTATGGTGCTACTGGGAGACAAGGGGGCATTGAGGAGGTGGGACATTGAGGAGATGGGGCTTCATGGACCAAACTATGTCATTAGGGCCTGCCTGTTGCTGTGAAGAGACACCACGACCACGGCAACTCTTATAAGGAAACATTTAACTGGGGCTGGCTTACAGTTCATGGTGGGAAGCATGGCAGCACACAGGCAGACGTGCTAGAGGGGTAGCTGCAAGCTCTACACCTGGGTCAGCAGACAGCATGAGGACAGAACGGCACTGGGCCTGGTTTGAGCATTTGAAACCTCAAAGGCCACCCCCAGTGGCATACTTCCCCCAACAAGGCCACACCTCCTATATGCCTGGAATTTGACAACAGTAAAAACAAAACTTAGGGGCTGGAGAGATGGCTCAGCGGTTAAGAGCACTGACTGTTCTTCCAGAGGTCCTGAGTTCAATTCCCAGCAACCACATGGTGGCTCACAACTATCTAAAACCCTCTAAAGCCCTCTTCCAGTGTGCAGGCATACTCATATACATAAAATAAAATAAAATAAAATAAACTTAATATTTTTTTCTTTCTCCCTTAATTTTCTTTTAAATTGAAGATGATCCCATGGAGCCAGGGTTGGCCTTGAACTCCTCGTCTTCCGGCCTCTATCTCCCAAACACTTGCATGATAAGCATGTGCCAGCATGCCTGGTTTATGCAATGGTTGCGACTGAAGCCAGGGCTTTATGCATTCTATGCATACACTTCCCCAAAGAGTTACATTCCCAGCCCCAAATTCAGTGTGTGTGTGTGTGTGTGTGTGTGTGTGTGTGTGTGTGTACATGCATGCATGCGTGTGTACAAGCATGTGTGAAGTGAATCTATGAAAGTCGATGTTAAATGCCTTCATCTAATGCTCTCTGCAGTATTTTTGAGACAGGGTATCTCACTAAACCTGGAGTTAACTATTTCAGCTAGACTGACTATCTAGCAAGCCTCTGGGATCCATCTGTCCGTCTCCACAATGTTGGGGTAGTTGTCAGCTTTTATGTGGGTACTAGGGAGGGCCTTATGCTTCCACAGCAAGTACTTTACCCAGTAAACTATCTCCCCAGCATTCCCCCCCCAATTCCATCAATCTTTATAGGGGAATAATTTAATCTCAGGCCTCTATATCGCAATGTCCAGCATATAACAGAAGATCTCTAGATGTGAGAATGAAAAAGCAGCTGGTCATGATGTCGACTCAGAACCCAGGGGTTACCCAGATGTTGGAACTAAGCAGATTAATGTGTTTTTAGTCAGCACAAATTGGAGCACGGAAGAACAATCTGGGGTCTGCCTCTGCTACTGTGTGGATGTTCCCTAGGCGCTCATGTGGTGAAGGCTTGCTCTCCAGCTCACGGTGCTGTGAAGTGGTAGAGAGCTGGGGACACAGCTCAGTGGTGTGTGGGGACCCTGGGTGTTCAGTCCCTAGTACCTTCCAACCTGCCTGCCCCGCCCACATGCACCAAGTAGTAGGGGATGCTCATGTCCATATTTGGATCCTGACACACACTCTTCCTTTTGCTCCTTGGCTCTCCTGAGGTCTCCTCTGCCACAGGCTCTGGCCATGACACACAGCGCCACTGCAAGCTCAGAATTTCAGGGCCTAGTGACCATAGACTCAAATCTTCAAAACTATGATCCAAGTAAATCTTTCCCCTCATTTAGTCACCATAGTATTTTGTTATAGTGTTGGAAAGGTTTGTTTTGTTTTGTTTTGTTTTTCGAGACAGGGTCTCTCTGTATTAGCCTTGGTTGTCCTGGACTCGCTTTGTAGACTAGGCTGGCCTTGAACTCACAGCGACCGGCCTGCCTCTGCCTCCTGAGTGCTGAGATTAAAGGTGTACGTCACCATGCCTGGCAGAATTGGAAAGTTGACTAACGTTTGGTCACTATCTCTGAGTATATTGTTTAAAATTTTGAGAATCAAAACTCTGAAAAGAACCTGGAAAACTCCATCACCTGGAGCAGAAGACGACATCATAGTTGGATGTATGGCTAGACTACTACTCAACAAAGAATTATAATATATGCCAGGAAATAAGAGAGTATAAACACAAGACATGGCAATAAAAGAGGAAGACACGAGCACAAAGAAAACATTTCAGTTGTAAGTCCAACCATCTGAGGGTTTTACATTAAGTATAAATGGACTAAAATGAATAGAAGAAATGTAGAAATGAATACAAGACAAAAATTTTAAAGTCTAGAAAACAAATGTATAGTTGGAGTCCCAGAAGAAAAGGACGGAGGGAGAAAAAAAACAACCCTTGAAAAATATGAAAAAATAATAACAGAATTTGAAGAAATTTCTAGAAACTGTTGAAAGATACCAAACAGAATCAATAAACTGAACAAATTCCAGTCAGGAAAAATAAGAAAAAACCCCACACACAATTATGCACAACAAGATAAGAACAGACCAGACTGCAAAAGACTAACTCGTTTGAAAATGCCCAAGGAAGGAAAAATAAATGGCCAACATAAGGGTGTTTTCCAAGATGAAGAAGATGTCAAACGTGGTGGTGCATGTCTGTGATCCTATCGCTCAGGAGAGGAAGGCATAAAGATCAGGACTTTAAGGTCAGCCTTAGCTATGTGAGACTCTTGATGAAAAGAAGAGGAACAGGAGGAGGAAGAGGGGGAGAAAGTGGAGGAGGAACATTAGTTTTATCCTTGTTCCATCATGTGTCCAAGGATTGACTGACTTTTTTTCTTTTCCTTTCTTTCTTCCTTTTCTTTCTCTTCCTTTCTCTCTCTCTCTCTCTCTCTCTCTCTCTCTCTCTCTCTCTCTCTCTCTCTCTCTCTCTCTCTCTCTCTCATTTTTTTTCTTTTTCTCTGTAACCTTGGCTGGGATTAAAGGTATGGGCCACCACCACCTGGCTTTTTTTTTTCCCTCAAGACAGGCTCTCTCTGTGTGGCCCTGGCTGCCATGAAACTTGCTCTGCAGACCAGGCTGGCTTTGAACTCAGAGATCTGCCTGCCCCTGCCTCCCAAGTGCTGGGGTTAAAGGTGTGCGCCACCAGTGCTCTATGAAGCATTTCTTCAAGATTAGGAAGAAATTCTTAAGTGGGGGATAAGACAGGAACAGGAACACTCAGCGACAAGAGACAGGCTTTCAGAGGACGGTCTCCACAGAAGCTCTTGTCTGTTGCAGGATTTTTGATCCCACTGTGATCTCTGAGATTGTGAACTATAAAAATCTGTCTTTTGTTTGGTGTGGTTGAGCCCTAGCGCACACCTTTAATCAAGAGCTTTCTATACACAGGATTTAATAAAGTTAGCCCTAAGTCAAGAGGTGGAGCAAGAAACCAGCTGACAGGGATTAAAGAGTAGGCAGGACTTTGGGTTGAGAGACATTTAAGAGTATGTAGAGCCGGGCGTGGTGGCGCACACCTTTAATCCCAGCACTCGGGAGGCAGAGGCAGGCGGATCGCTGTGAGTTCGAGGCCAGCCTGGTCTACAAAGTGAGTCCAGGATGGCCAAGGCTACACAGAGAAACCCTGTCTCGAAAAACCAAAACCAAAAAAAAAAAAAAAAAGAGTATGTAGAAGTAGGAGCTCCTTGGCTTTCAGCTCTGGGCTCTTAGCTTTTCGGCTCTCAGCTCTTTAGCTCCTCAGCTCCTTGGCTTTTGGGACTTTGAGCTAGCACGCCTTTGCTCTTGGATGTTTTGGCCTTTTCTTCCTGGGCTGTCAGCTGAGCTAGTGAGCCTTTTGGGCCTTTTCCATAAGGACATGAACTGAGTAGGAAGGTCAGCTGGGTGCTTTCTCTGCCTCTCGGAGCTAGAAGATTTTCCACCCTAGCATCTAGCTCCCAAGTCTTTATTGGTAAAACAGAACTATTTGGGATTTTTCATCTAAAACAACAGCTGTCTTCCTTTGTCAACAAGGTACATACCTTGTCATACGGACAGAACCTGCCAGGTGGCAAGATAATGTTGCATGTGTCCAGGGACAAGCTGGCCACTGGTCTGCATATTATGTGAGAAAACCCTCTTAATTCATGAGGACACTCCTTTCTAAAGCCATCCTCACGATCAGAATTTTATTTTATTTTTATTTTGCCTCAGGAACGGATGAGTACTTGTTAAGTGGTTCTGGTCCCCATGTTTCTCACGGCCAAGAGGCCTGAGAGGACTGGATGGCTTGACCATGTAGGCATATCCCCAAACATCACTGTGCTTCCAGGGCCAGTACTGCCAGGTTAAAGGAGGGTGCTCTCATTGTCCGGTGTGCTAGCTAACACTCTTATTGTGACACAGCCCAGCATCACCTGAGAAGGTGATCTCAGTTGGGGGATTCCCTTGATGGTTAATTGCTATGGGAGAACCCAGGGCTCTGTGGGTGGTGGCATTCCCTAGGCAGGTGTCCCCAGGCTGTATAATAAAGATACACACAGTCTCTTTCTAAGCCGGCACTCCCTAAGGATGAAGCCATGCTCAGCTCAAGCGCCAAGATTGTGGAACCCAAAGGTGGGAAGCTGGAGGGACGAATTCGAGTCGGCATCTCCCACGTGCTGCCCGAGCTGGAGATGAACTCAAGGCGCAGCTCCCAGAACTCACTACAGCCAAGGACATTGAAGTTGGTGGGGATCGGAAAGCTATCATAAATTTTGTACCAGTGCTGAGGGTCCAGCTTGACTCAAGGCCGGCCAGCCAGCCTAGGCTGAGGGTCCAGCTGTATCTAAAAATATTCCACTACCCCTTACCCCTTCCTCAGCTGAAATCTTTCCAGAAAAATCCAAGTCCAGCTAGTTCATGAATTGGAGAAAAAGTTCAGTGGGAAGCATGTGGTTTTCATTGCTCAGAGGAGGATTCTGCCCAAGCCAAGCCGGAAAAACCACTCGGAAAGTAAGCAGAAGCACCTGGAAGCTGCACCCTGACAGCAGTGCACGATGCCATCCTTGAGGACTTGATCTTCCCAAGTGAAATTGTGGGTAAAAGGATCCGTGTGAAAGTGGATGGCAGCCAGATCACAAAGGTGCATTCAGACAAAGCACAGCAGAGCAATGTGGAGCATAAGGTGGAAACTTTTCTCTGGTGTGTACAAGAAGCTCACAGGCAAGGATGTTAACTTGGAATTCTCAGAATTTCAGTTGTGAAGAAAATGACTGAATAAAGTGTCATTCATAGTTAAAAAAAAAATGAATAAAGTAACAAATAAACAAACAAAAGCCGGGCATGGTGGCGCACGCCTTTAATCCCAGGACTCGGGAGGCAGAGGCAGAGGCAGGTAAATCACTGTGAGTTTGAGGCTAGCCTGGTCTACAAAGTGGATCCAGGACAGTCAAGGACTATCACACAGAGAAACCTCTTCTCAAAAAACAAGCAACAACAACAACAACAACCAAGCAATCAAACTTGTGAGCAAAGACAGCTGAATATTCCTCCATGGTCTCTACATTCCCGCCCTGACTTCCCTCAGGGACGGGCTGTGAGCTGGACATGTAAGATGAAGTAAACCCTTTCCTCAAGATTTGCTTATAGTCAGAGTGTTTTTTTGTTTTTTGTTTTTTTTATCACAGCAACAGAAAGGAACCGAGAACACCGGTGTCCTGTTTGTCCCTCGGGCAAGCAGAAGAGGATCCATTTTCATGTCTCCATCCCTCAGGACATATCCAGCCTTGTCTATCCTCATGAGAACCTAGCATCACAGAATAGGTGCTAGGAGGAGGGACATGAAGTCAGTTTGTCCCCCGGGTCCCTGTGATGGAGAACTCTCTGATTCTCTCTCAGTTGAAAGACTTCTCATGTCGGGCGACTAAACAGCTCCAGTATGACAGGGTCAGACCAGCCGTCGCTCTCCTCACCAGCTTCACTTGGAATCCAAGTTTGTATAGCTCACCAAGTTGGTCTGTGAGTCTCTATGGGTACATTTCTGTTTCCTGCGTGAACTAGGCTTTCCCATCCCTTTGCTGGTTATAGGATACGGTACTGATGACTCTGGAGATCACAGCCAGGGTGACCGAGCCTAAGGCTAAGCTGCTCCTCGCCTTCAAAGTTGGGGAAGTGAGCCATGCATCTCCGCCCATGTCAGAGCTCTGTAGAGGGGCAGGCGGGCTCCTGCTAACCAGGGCAGTGTTATTTAACCCCCCATGAATCCAGGCTAGAACCTTGAGCATGAACGATGCCCAGGAAGCCTCACTGGCTGGCTCAGAATCAGCTTGTTGCCCCTGGCATCCATCCTAGTTACACATCGCCATCAATCCTCAGGATGATGACGTTGACACAAAGTGCTCTCAAGTCCCAATCTTGTGCTGATCTGTGAGGATGTCCAAGATACGAGCATTTCGTTGTTGGAACTGAAGCTGAGGGCCCAGGGGTGTCTTGGGGAATTTCCATCTGGGATGCTTGCTGCCAGCATCTCCACTCCCACGGTGTCCTCTGACAGCTCAGTGAGATATAGCTCCTACAGAGGTCCTGCATCAGCTGGAGGCTGCAAACCACCTCACCCTCTTCTACAGGGAGATGTCAGAGAGCGTAGTGGAGGTGAGCAAGCCTTAGGTAGAGGCCTCATCCCTGGCCCTCAGTGAACTGAGAGGCCTCAGACTGTGTAGAGCCCAGGGCAGTGTGGAAGTTAGACAACGGTGACTGCCTGCTGTTTATATGTCCCAAGTGAAGTCCTCAGAACTCACAAAAAACAAAAACAAAAACAAACAAACAAACAAAAACAACAAAAAACCATCAGGTACCAGCCATGGCTTCGTTCACACTGTTCTAGGACTTGCCCTAACCTGTCTCAGAAACATCAGATTCAGAGAGGTGCTTTGACAATACTGGGCACTGCTTTGTCCCCTCTTCCTCAGAGGACAGGGGAGCTGGTGGGACTTGCAAGGTCTTTCAGGAAGTAGAGAGAAGATAGTGAAATCTAGAGGGACAGTGGTTTTAGATTCTTCTTTTGGTCTAGACAGACATAAGATTCTAGAATCTTACATCTAAGCACACACATATTTCTTTTCTTTCTTTCTTTCTTTCTTTTATTCACACACATATTTCTTTAAGAGATAGTTGCGGGGTTTCTCCCCTGTGTCTACCAGACCCAGCCCTGGTCCCAGAGGAACAGTTCCACTCCAGAGGACACTGACCTGGAAAGGGTTGTGACAGAGAAGGTAGGAGAAGCTGCTGGGGTTAGAGGAGGTTTGTGGAGGGAGCTGGGAGGTTTCCATGCTCAAGTGAGAGTCAAGGGTGGCATAAGGAGGATCCCAGGAGCATAGGACAGGGACACAGTGGGAGCAGGGGAAGGCTGGGGCCTGGGGGTCTCTAGTACTGTAGATCAAAGGAAGAGGAAGTGGCAAAGCCAGGAGTCTCATCCAGATGGCTTTGGACCACCTCCCCCCCATGGCCATCAGGCATTCATATGGTCTAGGAATTATTTTTTAACGGTCTCTTTAATGGCAGTGTGACCAGAAAGGCAGCATCTGCTATGACTGCCATTTGACTTTCATAGGCCAGATGGGACAGACAAGCTCCAGCCTGGGCTACGAGGTCACACAGCAACATGATAGGGACGAGAGCCTGAGGCTCTCCACCACAGCGTCACTCCACTCTGACTGGGACATTTAAAGAGTATCTATAGCCAGATATGGGAGACGGGGGTATCACGCCTGTAATCCCCCGAATCCACAAGGATGAGATGGAATGGCTGCCCAAGGCTGAGGCCATCCTGCACTCTACTGTGGAACACTGTCCACCATGTGTGTTTTTAGGGGACATGCCTCAGAGTGACCCCATGGAAACAACCAGGCTCCTGGCAGCCCTTGGCTATAGCCTATGTCCCTGTGGGAGCTGGAGAAATGTCAGTTTCTGTCTATCTGTCTGTGGCCTCATCTGCAAAATCTACTTTCTTTGGAAAGTAATTAAGAAAGGCAGCAGTGACCTCCACATGCACATGTGCACATACATGTGCACATATGAAGTAGTCCACACACACACACACACACACACACACACACACACAACACAGACAGACAGAGAGAGAGAGAGAGAGAGAGAGAGAGAGAGAGAGAGCGAGAGAGAGAGAGAGAGCATCCAGATATCAAAATGCCCTGTGGCTCTGACCTGGCAGAGGGCATGGAGGAAGGGTGGATAGGTGGCATATGCCAAGCGCCATGGCTTACCTCCAGGACCTACAAAGACAGAGGCAAGAGGCCTTCCCACCTACATTCTGACCTTCTAGATCTGTGCCCTTTCTGCTGTCTGTGGTCACCTGCCCACATTTGAAGGCTGCAGCTTTGTCTGAGCGCGTTAGTGCTGGGTTCACTAGTCACTATTCAGTGTGATCCCATTATTGTTTCACTAGGTGTATCTTCTTCACCATTCTGGCCACAAGATGGGGGTGGGGTACCACTTCCTCACCCCCTCTAGCTGTTTGGCCCATCTTTCCCAGTGTTTCCTCTACCCATCTCGAGACTCCCAACCTAGCTCACACCAAGGACCTGGCGCTCAGCCTCTGTCATGCTCCTCTTCTGGGTGTGTGTGTGTGTATGTGTGGTTTATATGCAGCAAGCTGACTCACTCAGCTCTGTGTGTGTGTGTGTGTGTGTGTGTGTGTGTGTGTCTGTCTGTCTGTCTTGAGCAGAGCACATGTGACTCTACAGGTCCAATTTGTCCATTTGTGCAAGTGGTATACCAAGTGAGGGTCCTCACAGAAGTCTGAACCCAAGAGTTCAATAGGAAGAGACAGACCCTAAACCATGAAGTCCCAAACCTACAGCCATTGGCTGGGCAGGGATCTGATTCCATAAGCCATTGTTTCCCTGAGCCCAACATAGGTGGGGGTGGGGTAGGAATTCTTAGTGGGACAATCAACAGCAATAAAAACAATAAGCATTTCATGGGGGAACCTAAAGGAATGCATTATTATTATTGTTTTTTAGCTTATAACAGAATCCTATTGCCACCATGGGCCATATCTATCCTGATCATGAAGGCCACATCACCTGCCAACTCTAGGCCTGCTCATGCAGCCTGGTGTTAGGTCAAGAAATGCCAACCATCCCTTGGACTCCTGGCTGCCTGAGTTCTGCAAACATGTCCTCTTCCCATCAGAGCAGCTGTATTATGGGTTAGCGGTTGAGCTTGCTCAGCCAAAGGGATTTACTAGACCTGAACCCAAACCATAGAGGGAAAGGACTGAAGCTATCAAAGAGTGAACCCTCACCATCACCTCTCATGCACAACTGACTTCCGGCACATCAGCCTCACCCTTCCTTACCCTTCTACCTGTCTGGAACCTGGGCTACCAGATGTCACCAGGCCTGTGTGTCACAGCCTCTTATCCCAAGTCAGGCCTTTGCCATTGTCAAAAAGTCTAAGATGGAGAGGGGAGGGGCTGGAGAAATGGCTCAGTGGCTAAGGGTGCTTGTTGAGCTCCTGGGGGACTGGAGCTCAGTTCCCAGCACATACATGGTGGCTCACACGTATCTGTAACTCCAGTTCTTGAGGGACCCAATACCCTCTTCTGGCCTTTGCAAGCACTGTACACACACAGTACACAGACATACATGCAGACAAAGCACCCACATGCATAAAATAAAAACAAATCTTTTTTTTAAAAAAGTCTAGGAAGGGACCGCATGTTCCAAGCACAGGCCAGGTGTCTATGCTGGGCAGTAGTAATTCCTGCCATGATGGACAGCCCTGTAGCTTCACAGGGACTGAGAGAGAGAGAGAGAGAGAAAGAGAGAGAGAGAGAGAGAGAGAGAGAGAGAGAGAGAGGGAGTGTGTGTGTGTGTGTGTGTGTGTGTGTCCATTGCAGTGTATGATCTCAGTGTTGGCCTCAGCTAGGCCTGGCCCCTTGGCTAGGGAGATTTCACACCACCCAGGTGCTCTGCAGGAGGCACAGAGAATTTTCCAGGGCACTCACTATGTTACCCTGCTGTGCCTGTCTCGACAGGGAAGCAGAGCTCAGGGCAGAGCTATAGGTGACCCCTGGTTCTCCTGCTACAAGGACAGGGCTAGGACACGGAGCTCTTCCCAGGACCTTACCCTACATGGAGATGGGGACAGTCCTTGGAAGGCACTGGAGAGCATCACCCACCAGGAGAATGGCAGCATGCACAGCCACAATGTCAATATTCATGTGGTCTCCCCCACTGACGCCCCAGTTGTGGCAGGTGTGGTCATTGGCTGAGGGCCTGGCTCAGCATCTATTCAGCACCGGGTTTCCTTGTCACCTTAAGGTGCCTCCTGTCTTCTTGCTACCCGCAGCTATTCAAAGTGCCCTGGGGACCAGTGGCTAGAACTTCCTGTTGCTGGCTCCTCTGGCTTTGGCTCTAAGGCTCAATTACACTCCGCTCTCCTCCTGGCTTCAGTACAGTGCAAGGACACCAGAGCCCACCAGGTCCCATTCCCCCAGAACGGCCTGGCTACAGTCCAGGAGGGTCAGGTCTGCAGCAGCAAAGAGGTGAGAACCCTGCAGGGAAGAGAGAGGAGCAGGGCGGAGGGGAGAGGTGGGGGGCGGGGGGAGAAGGCCCTGAGTTGGCATTTTCAAGTTTGTGCTCAGAGACAATTAGGAGCTGAATTATTAAAGCTGCTCAAGAGAAGAAGCTGTTTTTAAGAAAGCATGAGTAAGCAGGGCTTTCTCACAGCTGCGCACAGGATCGAAGGCGATCAATTGCCATAATGGCTGCAAATATTTACTCGGTAAAATATGTGAGCCACCCACCCACTCTACAGAGGGGTCTGTATCCAACCCTGCACCGAGCTTGCCAAAGAGGCCCAGTCTCAGTCCCCTCCCTTCTCCCCGCCTCCTTGGCAGCTAGAGACCAGTGCTGTGTGAGACCTGTGAGGGGGCCCCTGTGATACAAGCTCCCTAAGCACTCAGGTGCAGGGTCAGACACAGCTTGTCTGGAGTAGCCTGATGCAGCCGGACGTATGGAGGGATGGGTAAATGGGTGGATGGATAGGGGTGGGGTTGGGGGAGTGAGTCGGAGGAGTGGGTGGATGGATAGGGGTGGAGTTGGGGGAGTGGGTAGATGGATGGATGGATGGATATTGTTAATCTCCCTCGGCCACAGTCTTTACCTATAAAATGGTCTGGTGATGCTCACCTCAATACTTGTTAGTAAGTAAGCCCCGACATGCAGCAGTGTAAGCCATGCTGGCCTGCAGACTGGCAGGGCCACAGGTGGAGACACATACCTGGCCCTCTGCTCCTGTTCCAAGCCTCGGGCTTAACTAAAACAGGATCTACTTATATCTCCGTAGAGGAGCCGCCTAAGTATGAGACAACCTGTGTGGGCGGCTCTAAGACTCCGCCTTGACCCAGCGCCATGGCGGTCACCACAGGCTTGCTGTCACTGGCCCTGGTTAGTTTTCATTTTACTCAACACAACTCAGTCACTTGATAAGGGGGGAGAACCTCAGCTGAAGAACTGTTTCTGTCAGGGAGGTTGTAACCTGGGAAATGTATGCCGAATAACCTTTTCCTCAGGGGAAGGTTGGTTAGAATGTTTTTATCACAGCAACAGAGAAGCCAACCAGGACATGCGCCAAGTATCCTGGCTCACTGCTAGGCCTTACTTAACCCACCAGCAGCCGGGGAGTTAGCTTGTCCTACCAGCACTTTCCATCCTAAAGATGAGGAAACAGAGGCTGAGAGATGAAACCATTTGCGCAAGGCCATCTGGCAACAGTTCAAGGCCTCTCCCACCCTTCCTAGGAACTCTTGGGCTAACTCCAGGGCCATCTACTCCCTATTCCCCCATCCTCCTCTGGGGTCCCCCCCTTTTTCTTCCTCTCAGAGGCAACTCTTTTCTAGTCCACATGCCAGAGGGTACATCTAAAGATTGGGCAGAAAGGGAGCCTCACCTCCATTTATGCCTGCAAGGTTCCACCCCACAGCAGCCCCTTGACTCCTGGTACTAAGGGGCCCATATAGGCCAGACTTTGCCCCTGTGCCATGCAGCAGATATCCAAGAACCCTTCCATCATGGACTGACAATGCTGCCACAGCAGCATCTAGTCTCCAACACACAGGCTGCAGGCATACTTAGCCCTGAGCCTGTAAAAATTTGTGTGTGTGTGTTCAAATGTTCTTGCACATGTCACTGCATGTGGTACAATCTATTCAACACACACACACACACACACACACACACACACACACACACACACACAACCTCAGATACCTTGTGTTGGGTTCAGTTGGTCTAAGACAAAGGCCCAGGAGCTGGGAAGGGTAAATGGAGCCTGCTGTTACGTTTGGTCATTTCCCCAGTATCAATGAAGCTTGCAGAGGGGACTATGTAGGGGCTTGAGATCCCCACAAAGGGCCAAGGGATAAACTCTACCTATGTCCTTGCCTCTGCCCTGATCTTCCAAAGGGATGGGGAGACTCTGTCCAGTACAGTTAGCAACAAGTTCCCCACCACAGTCAGCTTACAAACATGTCTGGGGTGAAGAAAAAAAAACCTGTTTGGTGAAGACTAGAAAAAAAGGAGGCTTTCCTGGCACCTTTGTGCTTCTTAGCCAGACTCAAGGCCTGGTCTGTGTCAGGCTTTTGTGTTAGATGCTATGCAAGTATGTAATGGATGGGTGGGTGAACAAATACATGGACAGGCAAATGTGTGGATAGGTGGGCAGGTGGACATGTGGCAGGAAAGATAGATAAACAGGTAAATGGATGAGCTGACAGATGGAAGGGTGTGTGCAGGAAGGATGGATGGATGGATGGATGGATGGCTGGATGGATGGATGGACCTATGGATAAGTGAATGGATGGATTAACCATTTCCTTTCTAAGCCTTAAGCTCTCCCCATGGAAGGTGGTAGTAATGGTGGCTGATCGCATGGGTGTGGGCACCAGTATCTGCCTGGCCCAGAGCAAGCAGACACTCATCTCACTCCCCTTCCCTGCTCACCTTGGTCATCGCTTTTCTTGGTTACAGAACCAGGCATCTCCCTATGGTCAACTGCAGGTCAACTCCTGTGTGTGCTGCAGGCAGGAGACAACGGCCTCTCGGATCCCTAACTCACCCCCCAGCCTGAAACCCTCCCCTGCTCTCAGAGAGACCTCTGGCTGCTGTTGGCTGGTTGGCCCAGTTCCTGCAAATCCATCCTGTCACTGGGCCCTTCTTGAAAGTTGGGGACTGTGTAGCATGCTCATTTGTCCCTGCTGAATTAACCACTGCACCTTCTGCTGCCGCCATTGTCCGTTCTGGCTGAGCTCCAGCTGATCCCTGGCCAGTCCCAGGATTCTGGTCACTGCTTAGGCCTACATCCTCACTTTTTTTTTTTTTTTTTAAATCCCAGGGCCATTTTCTGACCATGGGAGTGAGGGGCTATGGCTGTATCCAGCCTAGCAACACCCTGCACTCTGCAGAGGCTTGGTTTGTCTTCTGCAGCACCTGGCTGGGGAAACTTCCCTTGATTTTGCCCCAGCTGCTGCCTGTCACTAAGCCAGCTTCTGGAACTCTCTTCAATCTCCTGGCCCAGCCTTGGTCAGGCAAGTGTTCTGAACTTTGTCTCTGGGCTTTGAGAAACCCTCTCATTATTTTCTTCCATGTTGGAAAAGTCCATAAGAGTGCCTTTGTTTGCAATATGAAGCTATTAAAACTATTTTTTGAGCCTGGTGTAGGGGTGCACTCCTTTAATCCCTACACTTAGGAGGCAGAGACAAGCGGATCTTTGTGAGTTCAAGGCCAGACTGCTC
Source organism: Acomys russatus (assembly GCF_903995435.1). NCBI lineage: Eukaryota > Metazoa > Chordata > Mammalia > Rodentia > Muridae > Acomys > Acomys russatus. The sequence continues at coordinate 63,478,157 of NC_067140.1, forward strand.
TACACAGTGAGTTCCAGGATAGTCAGAGATACATAACAGAGAGATACTGTCTTTAAAACAAAACAAAACAAAAAACAAAAATTCCACCGGGTGTGGTGGTGCACACCTTTAATCCCAGTACTCAGGAGGCAGAAGCAGGCGGATCGCTATGAGTTCGAGGCCAGCCTGGTCTACAAAGCAAGTTCAGGACAGCCAAGGTTATACAGAGAGACCCTGTCTCAAAAAACCAAAATCGAGCCAAAACAAAACAAAAAATAAACAAACAAACAACAACAACAACAACAAAACCCAACTACTTTTTCCACATCATAGCCAAAGAGAGCAAGAGCCAAGCCTTTGGAAGGGGATGTAGGTCACTCCTGGAGGATTCTCACTGCTCCTCTCCTCAGAGACCTGTCTGTCTAAGGGCTGAAGGTCGGAAGCCATGCTCTGTGTGTTGGGAAAGGATTTGTAAATGCAGATTTTTCTCCTGACACTTTCGGGCCCCATTCCTGAGCCTGCCCACTTATCCACACAGGAAAGGGGAGTACTGCAAAAGCAGGCCTTTGAAGGCAACATCTTAGGGCCCTCTCCACTTTAAGCCTATGGGGTGGCACAGAACGAGGCCACTGCCATTCCTAGGAACATGGAGTTTTAACTACAAGAGCAGAGATTTCATGCACAGCTAGGAGGGTGGGCTACCAGCGGCAAGAGGCGCTTGGTCTGTTCTTGGCTCTGTTCAGGGGATGGGGAGCCAGAATACATCCTAAGAGAGAGTTACCAGCTCAGAAACACCAGATCCTGTGCCTTTAATCCTCAAAGGTGTGAAGTAGATGTGTGTGTGTGTGTGTGTGTCAGAAATTAACAGCCTGTCTAAGATCCATCCTAAAAGGTTAAAAAAAAAAAAAAAAAAAAAAAAAAAAACGGTCCCAGAGGCTCTCTGTCTCAGCTTCTGCTGCCCCCTGGTGGGAAGATAGAGAAATGCCTATTAAGTGAGTCCTTTGAACAGTGTGTGTACTGTTGGGGACTAGAGAGAGGCTTGGATCCAGTGGCCCAAGGCGGGAGGGAGGGATGGACAGGGAGGTTGGAAGGGCTTAGGGGCACTTTCCTAAGAAGTGCCCAGGTCAACTGGATCCAGGCTCCGCTTTCCGCGGGTATCTGCCTAGGGACAGTAAGTGCTGCCACCTCCTCTGTCACAGTGGCTCTGCCTTCACACAGAGCATCCCCAAACATTCTTTTCCATCCCATCTTCCTTTCCCATCACTTCAAAGACTCCTCAATGCCTTCCAGTTCGGAGGCAGAGATCTGGGCACTTAAAGCTATATACACCAGTGGTGCTGATGCTGAGACCAAATGCCCAGCACGCCTATCCCATCAGCCAGTTCTCCAGTATCCCCCTTCCCACTCCCCACTCTCGCCCTTATCTGGGCCTTAAGAGGAGGGAGGCAGAATGGACAGGGGTTGGAGCAGGAAGAAGCCTGGACCACCGTAGCCCAATGAGCCGGGAAAACCCATCCTTACTGCTTGTGGTGGGCTTTAATGGGCTCCACCTCACTAGAAAGAACCTGGGGAAGGCTTGGCAGGTTCACAGAACAATAATGAAGCACAGGACCTTCTAGAACTCAGACAGCTAGCTAGGGACAGGGCTACCAGGAGGTGAGAGATGAGAAGGCAGTTTTCCCTGTGGGGATCTGGAAGCTACAACACACCCAGCTCCACAGACCTTGTGCCTGGGGAAGTGGAATGAGGAGAAATCACATCCTCTCTGTCCTCGGTCACAGACAAGGAAATGTGACTGACACAGAGAAAGCAAGAAACTTTAGCTCAAGGCCACAAAGTCACGCTGTATTATTGGTTGCCCAGCCACTGCTACGGTCCTTTATAGATGCTGTTGTGTCCCGTGTGATGGATGAGTAAACCGAGGGTCTTGCCCAAGGTCCAGCATCAGTACAGAGTAGAGCCAATCCAGGAACCTTCCACAGGCACCAGACACAACCATCTCAATGGCCTCACTCTTCTATCCATTTCACCTTCCAGATGAAGACACTGATGTGGTGAGAGGCTGCACCCCGATGCACATGTGCAGTAAGTTTCCTCTTTTCTCTGGCAGAGAAGATGCCCTTAAGGATGGCCCCTCACTGCCCCTGGTCTTCTGTTTCCCATCACTTACGTATAATGGAGCCACCTTGCATGTGGCCTGAGTGTTCCAAGCTCTCGCTCCTCCCTGCTTCCTTCTGATTGGAATCAGCTTTGTCATTTGCCTGGCATCCTCATTTAGGAGTTGAATAGGACCTGGGTATATGCTCATGTCTATTTGCAGGAGAATGTTTAGTGCATCAGAATTATCCTTGGATAATTCAAGTCAGATGGGCTCCGTTGCTTTAACTGCCAGCGCTGCCTGACCTCTGCCCTGTACCTATCTTGTCTTGAAGTGCTCTGGCTTGAGGGGCCTTGCACAAAGCTCATCCCTCGCTCTTTGGGCTGTGTCTTACCTTTTGGGAAATGGGACTTTCCCATTTCCCCAGTTAAGCCCTTTAGTGACCTGAGTGGAATTGGGGGGAATGTGAGACCAGGGTGAGGGGTCTGGCCTACACCTGGAACAGGGTCAAGGCAAGTTTGGGGCTACCATGGCTGCTCATGGTATAGCCTGCATACCTGCTACCACTTTGGACCCAGCAGGACATGCTCTTCAGAGTCCTCATGTGCCTGGGGAAAAAGAGCCCAGGCTCATCTTCCAAGTTCCTCTCATTCCCCTGAATATGGTCTGGAGAGGGGGGATCTCAGCAGGGAGGCAGGACTACAGGGAACCACAACTGCTGTGGGGATGGCCTTGGCCTGACCACAGCACCAGGTGGAGGGGGTCCAACACGAGCAAAATAACCACAGGATCTGCACACAAATTCATCCACAGTAGGAAGAAAGTGTCAAAGGTGACACTAAGCCAGGATGTCTAGAGACGTTTGTTTCCTTGCCTTGCATAGAATGCTGTAGTCAAAGCCAGACTGCCCTGGGCCTCTTCAGCCCCTACTCCAGAGAGCCCCCTCAAGGCCCAGGATTCCACAACCATCTGCCAGAACAGGTGGCTTGGGTGGGGCTTAGGAGCGGCATACCCAGACTCTTGCCCTCCGCTTGCCTGCTCTGAGCTAGGGAACAGCCTTATATAACCACACTGGCAGGAGTGAGGGTATTCTAAAGACAGACACTGTGCCTCTCTCTCTTTGGCTGGCACTGTTGACACAATGGCTCCCGAGGAGTTGGAATTTCCCCAGGAATCTTGTGCTAGGAGATGGAACAGGCTGAAGACTGGTGCTAAGCAAAGGAAGAGCTTGCCTCCTCAGAAGAGATGCCACACGGTTCTGACAATCTGCTAGACCATCTTGTAGATGAGACTGGCACTTGAGACTGGGCGGGTGGATGATGAGCCAGACCACATCTTGACCAGGGCTGCTTAACTGTGACTACAGCTTGTCCTTAGTTTAATCTAAGTCTCCTGTCAGAACCCTGAAGATGGACTCAGGGGCGCTGAGCTTCTATTTGTTCCTCGTCTCAAATGTGGTCACATTGAATTAATCTCCTTTTTTTTTTCTTTTTTCTTTTTTTTCTTTCTTTTTTTTTATTAATTTATTCTTGTTACATCTCAATGTTTATCCCATCCCTTGTATCCTCCCATTCCTCCCCCCCCCCCCATTAATCTCCTTTTTAACCTTTCACTCTCATTTGTCTCTGTAATTGTATATTGTGGATAGGTGGATGTGCCTAGCTGTTGGGGCCTCAGGATCTGACCCTCATAACTCCAGTAACATTACTGGCTGAACCTTCTAATTGGGTATAAGCCATTGTACTCTTGCTAAGAAAGGAGGGAAGAACAGAAGGACTTCTAGAGGAGGGAACAAGAGGGCTTGCTGGAGCCTTCTGGTGTACACAGGGGAAATGTACAAAACCCACAACTTCTAGGCCATACAGTAGACTGTCTATTGGCAAGGAAGCTGATCACCCTTTACCTCCATGGGGGGCATTCTGAACACACAAACACACACATTCATATTCTCTCTCTCTCTCTCTCTCTCCCTCTCTCTCTCCCCCCCTCTCCCTCCCCCTTCTCCTGGAGAAAAAATATACATATGGATAAAGAGTTAGCAGGAGCAATGCCTTCTTAAAGAGGTCGTGGCCAGTGGCTTGGTGGCCTCCATTATATCCCTCTACCTTGGTCCTGGCTCCCTGGAGTCTCTCCTGGGACTAGTCTAGTCTTGTTATCTTCAATTCCACCCTCCCCTCAAAAGAACTTCTGGAGAGGAAAAGCTACCAAGTGACACAAGACATCAAAAAACTCCCTTTCTTCTGAAAAAATTAGGTGGCTTGGTAACCCTGGGCTCCTAGGTCCTCATCACAGACATCTGAGCTGTCAACAGTGGCCCAGACTCTGGCCTCTCCCTAGACACCTCGTGGTGGCAGACGCCTGTCTTTTCCTTGCCACTCTGATGTTTTAAGCCATTGTTATTCCATAGATTTGGAGATGGGCAAATCTATTGCATTTCACATTTTTCTTCTTATAACTGCTCATTGTGGGCTGTCGGGGTGTCTCTGTGGGTAAAGGCACTCGCCACATGAGTCTGGCTTCTTGATTTCTAGCTCTGTGTGTCACTCCTATGAACTTAGAAGGCGAAGGCAGAACTGACTCCACAGGATTGCCATCTGATTCTTATGCACAAGCTGCGAGCCTGCGTGTGCACACACAGCAACAACCACAATACAGTGCTATCTATTTGTTACCCTGACAGCTCTTAGATGTACCTGGCTCTCCTGTAGATGCCCCAGAGTGGACAGGACAGAAGACAGGTGACAGGCTCCACCCCACTAAGTGAGGTTGACTGCTCCAGTCTGGCTTGCTCACTGCTCGCATGTCACCTCTCTGGGTGGTTGGCATCTCCCTGAAGCAGAAGGCTGCTTTGTGTGTCACACACCCATGACGGTTCATCTTTGCTTTATGGATTTGATTATAAGTCTCTTTGGGGAATCACGTGACTACTTTAGCCAGGGGTCCTTTTCCTCCAGTAACAGGCTAGGACAAAAGAGTCAGGGGGTTCTGAGTTCTAGGTCTGAAGGTCTTAACATCCCGGTTCTCAGATCCCCATCTGCAGGATTCTCTCCCCTTCTGGGTTGGAAGTGCCCACTGCCAGCCAGCAGGGCCTGCCAAGCCCACATGAGAGGCAGAGGGAGTGGCTTAGAAGCAGACTACTGTGACGCTCCCCCCTCCCCCACCCCCTACCCCCAGGCCGGATCAAGGGCAGGCCTCCTGTCAAGCCTTCCAGAGTGGGCTTCTGAGGAATTGAAGGCTGTCATTGATAAATATCTTCTATGCGCTGTCTTAATACACACTGGCTCCCTTCTTTCCTCTCTCTCCTCTGCATGACGTGATAGGTTCTTATTGTCTCTGATGGAGGAGGAATCCTGGAGAGACAGAAAGCTGGGGAGCAGTAAGGGGTAGGGAGCCCACTTAGGCAAGGCAGGGAGGGCTCTCTGGAGCGTTAGGAAGGCTTGGGTCTATATCCACTATGAAGATAAAGATCGTCCCTGATCACCCCATCTCTCTCCAGGCTTGTAAATCTGGGAGCCTCAGCTTGGCCTTCTGAGGGGCAGGGGTCCCTATGAGGATGTACAAGGCTCAGGGATGAATCCTAGTCCCAAACCCTCAGCCCCTTTATCCCTGCCCCCCTACCCACACACACAGAAGAGGGACCACAGTCCCCAGCTCCAAATGGCATCTTCCATCACCTGGTATCCCTGCCCCAGCAAGGCAGCCCTCACCTCGAGCCAGGTTCCCAGAGATGAAGCGGAAGAAGAAGCTGATGATGTCACCCAGGTGCTTCTTACAGCCATGCTGACACTCCTGGAGTCTTGGGTAGTCACCACACCCTGACATGGCTGCTGCCCAGGTCCTGTTTCTCTGCCTGCCTTTCCCAACCCTAGGCTCAGCACCCTTCTTTTGTGACGACTTGCCCTCCGCACATTGGCTTCTACCTTGTCGCTCTCTTTCAATGTCTCTCTTGGTCTTAGCTTATCTTGTGGCCTCTCTTTTGCTATCTCCTGCTCTCAGGAAAGGCCAAAAGACTAACAGCCTCTCAGCTCTCAGCCCAGGACCTGCGATGTCTCCCCGAGCCTGAGTGGTACCTGCGTCTATCTCCTCAACCTCCAGGACCCAGGAGCTCAGTGTCAGCAGCTGCAAAAAGCCTGGATGGGGGTGGGCATTGCTCTTGGCACCTCTGGAGGAGGTGGCACCCCGTATGACTTGCAGCTCAGGGTGTGAACTTCACAGGCCCAGGGCCTTTCTGCAGCCTGCTCTCACCCTGCCCCAGCCTTTGGCTTCCTCTTGGCTTCTCCTTACTGCTCAGGCACCCATCCTATCTGAGTGTCTGAGAAGTATCAGATGAAGAGAGGAAGTGGTCCCTCTCATGAGGAGCACGGCTGGAGCAGAAACTATGGACTCCCCATTTCTTTTACTGGGCACCTGGTGAATACCAGACCACTTGCTGAGGTCCCCTGGCTACCAAGGAGGCACCCAGTCTTCTCTCTGGTTTTACTTACAGACACCAGGACCTGTCAATGGAGAAATAGGGCCAGGTTTTGTTTTGTTTTGTTTTACTTATTCTAGGGCTGGGGATGTAGCAAAGTCAGAACACTTGCCCTCGTATGCATGAAGCCCTTGGTTCAATCCCCAGCAAAAAGGCTGTGGATAACACTTTTAATCCCACTATTCAGGAGGGATTGGAGGAAACTCAAGGTCATCCCTGGCTGCATTGCAAGTTTGAGGCCAACCTGGAATATATGAGAGCCTGTCTCAAAGCCAAACAGAAAGCAATAGTGCCATTCTTTCATGTTCCTTGCAGTCGGTGTGCTTTAGTTCCGGCCAGTGAAACATAAACGGTCTTCCAGAACTTTCTATGCACGTGTTGCTTTACTGATGCAATTGGCAGCAGTTTCTCCTTCCATGTGTCTTTCCTTTCCTTTTGCCTGGAATACTGCCGAAATGACTAGAGGTGACGTAACCACTTTGAAACTAAGAAGGAGAAAGGCCAAAGAGCCGAACTTGCAAACAGCTGTAAGTCACTCCCTAACTCAAGTGGAGCAACTGCTGCTCAGGGCTTCTGTTACAAACGTAGGGAAGTCAAATGGCCACTTCCAAAGCAGAAGGTGAACTGCTTTGTGTCGCACATTCTGCCAGGCGAAGAAAGTGCAACGCTTGTTGACACTTGTGTACCTGCTCACGTATGCTGCTCCGAGCTATTCACTGAGCACACACAAAGCCTGTGTAGCAGGCCCAGCAGGCAGCAACTCTGGCTTTGGGTCTACTGACCCAGTGTATTCAGCGACTATAGAAAACGTGTCTCAGGCAAGTTGTGGCACCCTCAAGGTCCATGCAATCTCCAACAAGAGAACTGTATGCATTCAAGTTTCCAGAAAAGCATGTTTCTTTGACAGTATTTTTTACCTTTGCATACAGCTAGTTGTTGGGTACTGGATTGAAGATTTTAGGTGCTGGTAGCCCTGAGCCCTGAGCTAACCCCCTACCCCCACTAGGCATCTACCTCTGGCCCTAGGCCTGGTGGATTGTGTGTGTGTATCTATCACCAGGTGTGTTGATGTGGGTAAGGTCCAAGCCAGGACAAATGATGCTGGGGGAGGGGTGGGCAGGTAGACAGACAATTCAGCCCTGTTGTTTGTCTTTCCTCTCAACCACACTGATTTTCTCACAGGAGTCTTTTAGACTGAGGAGGGAACTCACATGTGATCGACAGGCAGAGTGGCAGGAAAGGTGACACCAAGCAGTGAGGCCTCTCAGGGCATGGGCAGGGGAAAGGGATCTCTTTCCCATCTTCAAGGCTAGGAGACTATTATGTGCACTGCTTCCTAAGCTGTAGATGCTGGAAGGAGAGGTGGCCTGATGGAGCGTTTGCCATTGATCATGGCCTGTGGTTAACCATGGGGTCAGGTGTCAGGGAGGTGGAAGGGGGACATGGTCGGAGAAGGACCCATCTGGGGGATAAATCCTTTCTAAACGCTTTTGAGAAGGTGCCAGGGCTGAACAGGTGCCTGGCAGCCTAGGAGCCAGGTGGCCTCTCCTCCTAGCAATGGTGGCACCTGTCCATAAACAAATTACCACTTATCCCATTTGACCTACGTTACTCAGCATTCAAGGGACAAACCTCCCCCTTCCTGGCTGTTGTGGCGGCAGCTGTTACTGTCATGTGCCCAGTTAGCCAGCAGGTGGCATCCTTTAATTGCAGACAAGGGACCACTCTTTTGGTTGGTTGGTTGGTTGGTTTTCTGAGACAGGGTTTCTCTCTGTAGCCTTGACTCTGTGTAGGCCTGGACTCAACTTGTAGACCAGGCTGACCTCAAACTCACAGAGATCCACCTGCCTTTGCCTCCCTGAGGGACAAGGGGCCACTCTTAATAAAATCCCCTCACTTGGATTGACTAGCCCCTGGCTTAAGACCCTCCAGCACCCCAACTGCTGTGCGCACCACACACGGAAGTCACCTACATCACTGTCATTGACCAAGGGGCTTGGTCCATGTCCTGCTATTCTTTCCCTGTCCCCATTCCTGCCACAGCCGGACCAGTAGAGATGTCCACTAAAGACAGAGAAAGGGTAGACGCAGCTGCCAGAGTCAGGCACAGTCATACACACAGGACACAGCACTTAAACGCGATCTGCCTCTCTGTCCAGAAGGCAGCCCAGGGACCAGGAGAAACAGGAGGTGGGCCTTCAATCACCCCACCCACTAAGTGTTTTCCTGTCTCTAATGCTTTGGGTTCCAGGTGAGAGGACTTGGATTCCAGAGGAAGAAACCTCAAGGGGAGACACCCATGGGCTGTTGCTCCAGAGGCTATGAGTCACCTAGTCCCTTTGGACTGCTCTTCTCAGAGAGTAACTAACAAGAACCAGGTGGTGGTGCTGGTCCTGGGGGTGGCGACACAGAGCAGCAAGAAGGACAGCACTTCAGCACAGTGGCTTCTCTGGGAATCCTAATGACACTCATCAACAGGGGCAGGTCCCAGGTGGTATAGACCTCTAAGGAGCAAAGGCTTGGTTTGCTCTGGAGCTCTGGGGCGAGCTAAAGATGGCTACTCTGCGATGCAGCTGGAGGAGCGGAGAGTCCATCTGTCTTTTCCTGAATCCGAACTGACCCTGTGACTTGAATGGCTGACGAGCTTGCGGGTCTACCCGTCGGGGGAGGGGTGTGGAAGGGCATCTTTGGTTCCATGAATGGCTGTGTTGTGTGACACAGAAGCAAGAGCTGCCCAGCACAGGAAGCATTTCCCACTGTGGCAGCTGCAACAATGTCTGCTTTATCGCATGCTGGCTCCCTGCTCCTCCAGTGTTTCGGTGACCTTCCCCTAGATTCAGAGGCTTGGCTTTCTGCTTGACTCGGGCAGCCAGGACCACAGGCCATTTAGGGGGAAAGATTTTTTTTTTCTAACTTAGATAATCTTGCAGACCTCCTGGGGAAGCCAACTTGAGAAGCAGGCCTGACAAGTTAGTGGCATCAGCTACAGCTGAAACCACACCTCAGAAGGCATTCTGCCAGCAAGGGCCACCCACAGAGCAGGCCAGAGTCACAGCTCTGGCACACTGAGATGTCCCTAGGGTCCTGGGCTGAGAATGGTGCTTCTGGGTGGGCAGTCAAGCTGCCTGCCCTACCCTACCGTCTGAACCCATGCACCTTAGAGACCACTGTGGCTGTCCCTCTCCTAACACAGCTACAACTGGACCTAGTCCTTGCACTCCCACTTTGAGGTCCCCGAGTCTTGCCCATCCTGGGTTTAGGTCTCAACTCACTCAAGTCTTGGGGAATGCTGTGCTGGGCCTTGACCTCCACTCTCAGCCATCCCAGATAGCTGCTTTTCTGATCTCACTGCTGAATGGAAAAAAACTCCAACAAGAAGGGCAGCAGCTTGGCTGCTGACCTGCCACGGGCACTCAGTGCCCAGGATACTGTGGCAGGCCTCGCTGGACATGTGATGGAGAAGCCCTGAATGATGCTTACTGTTCTGTGGACCCAGAGCCCGAGGAGCCGACTCATCAGCTGCAGCATGGCATTTCACATGCACACAGAGTCTGCGGTGTGACCACACTGATGGAGTCCTCCTTAAGGGCCACAGATGATGTGTTTGAACTGAGTAACTGGGACTCAGGACCTTGCCCAAGGGAGACAGGGCATATGAGATCTCCATTCCTCAGTCTGTGGGGTCCCCTGGTCAGAGTGCTTCTGGGCTCCAATGCCTGGGAAACCCAGCAAGCCATGTAATCTCTTTTAGCACCTGTGGACTCTTAAGTAAAATGAAACAAGGGGGAGGGGGTGGGCTGTGGCTCTGGCTTCACACAGCTGAACACCGCTTGCCTCCCATCAGTCCTTTCTTCTCTCAGTGCCTGGCAACCTCTGATAAACACGCCATCCACGCAAACTCAGGCTGGGCTGGACTGGTCCATGCTATCCTGGCCTAACCTTCCACTGTGTACCTCTGAAGGGTGTGACTGAGAAAAGGCCCTGTCCTCTAAGAAGCCACCCTGAATGGGGCGGGGCCATAGTGTGGCTGTTCCTATCCTGTGGTGACCGTGACTGTGAACACACCCTGATCGCTCTCTGACTCTCCACCCAACTCATCCTGGCCTCATCCAGAGCCCCAGTAGATAGGGCTGCCGGTCAGAGTGGGCGTCTATGGAGAAAACAAGGGGCTTCAGCAAGCCCCTGATTCTAGCTGTCATCAGGAAAATTCAAGATGGCAGACGGCAGGGGGCACTCTAAGTCTGAAGGGGGCGGAAAGCTGAGCCATCTAGGATGGAGTTGAGTCCCTCAGATGCACTCAGAAGCCACACCAGAGTGCCACTGCTCTCTTTGCTTTTGGCACCCACACTGGTGGACAATGGGAAACATTTTCACATTGGTGCAAATCACACGGCTCTGTGAGGGTAGCTTCAACAAGTTCTGCCGCCTGCAAGGCCACAGAACAGCTTGGGGCCTGGGAAGGCTCCCCCACATGTGTTAGTGTTTCTGTGGAAAGGTTTGGAGACAAATGTCAGCTAAGAGTGACAGCAGCGTACAAGGGCCAGGGCTCTCGTGGGATGGAATAGAGCCACAGAGCAGCGAGCAAGTCCGGGTGGGCTTTGCAGCTACAACTGGGGTCAGGATGCGACAGCCTTGTCCCCTCATGCATATGCTTGCGCAGACCACTGTGCTTGCTATCTCAGCTCTGCTCATGTGCACCATCCAACTTGGGAGGCTAGGAACCGTGATTGTACCCATTGTCCGACAAAGAGACAGCAAAAGAAAACACACAAAGCAGTCTCCAGGCCAAGCACGTCTCTTGTCCCGGTGACAGATTCTCATACATGCCTCTGCGCCATCAAAAACATATTGGGTATGGAGATGGACCTTGCAACTGATCCTGGCATCCTGGTATGGGGCTGCGCTTCCACATGGATGGTGCATGTCCATGTTTGTGTATGTGCAAAGGTGCATGTGTGCATGTGTGAGAGACTACCGGGGGCTCTGTGCGGTTGTCTCTGTTTTTTCTATACTATCATTCCTGGTAACTACCCCAAGTAGCTGAGAATAAGTACATCACAGTTACTGCTGCTAGCCCCAGCTCCACACCATGAACACCCCAGGATGCCAGCCTCAGTCTCTGGGTACATGGGGCAAGAAGCAGGAGGGGCTAGATTAGGGTGTCTTCAACTCTGCCCTGTGGGTGGGTCCAGGGCCTTTTTCTACAGAGGTCTTAGAAAGAATGCTCAAAATGTTCAAGACAGCTCCCCAGGCACGTGCTGGAGGTAGAGCCCTGGCTTCTCAGCCTCCAGCCTGCCTCTATCTCCCATCCACTCTCTGAAAAGCCTGTGTATGATCTTGGTCCTCTGTGCCCATGTCATGCGTTAGAGCTCAGGTCTCTGTGTGGAACAAGGCATCAGTGAGAGGAGGGTGTGATTGAATGGAGAATGGGGACATGTTTCTCAACAGAGGTGGAGGCAAGATGGCTCCGCGTAGCCTCTGTGGCCTCAGGAAGGCCAGGGCTCAGGCTGATCTATGCCCTCCCTCTCTGGACCTCAGTCACTTTTGTCCTACCTGAGCCTTGTGGGGCAGCGCTGGACAGGATCCACTTGATCAAGCAGCAACGCATCAGGGCCTGGCGAGTGAACCGTGGCCTCTGCCACTTGATGCCTTCCTTTCTGCTCAGCGGTATGCGCCCAGGGTCTCCCAGGAGGCTGCCATCCGATGCCTTCATTGCTTCCTGCAGAGGGAATGGGGGGGGCTAGGTAGGGGGCTCCTGAGCATAGGCTCACAGGAGGGACCGCCAGAGGGTCCTGTAGGCCACTCTGATACCCTGGGTGATGTCAGTCCTAACCCTATGAGGAGCCTGCTCTATAAGCTACAGCAGTGCTGGCAGGAGGAACACACACACACACACACACACACACACACACACACACACAACTCCCCCCACATGACACACACACACTCCTGACCATGAACCCCACGCACAGGGCCCTACTGCCCCCACCAACTCTCATAGTTTCTTTCCATTCTGCACTCAGGCTCGGGCATAGGGTGGGGCCCGGAAGAAGGTTCTCCGAAATGCAAGGGCAGAAGTGAGCCCAGACTTGTTCATCTCAAACTCATCCCTTCACAAGCCAGGCTGCTAGAGATGAGTAGCTCCATAGAGAACTGACTGAAGCCTCAACAAGAGAGATGCCTGGCACAGGGGACATGCTGAGGTGGGTGCACTTCCTGTCTTCCAGTAAGGGCCTTGCTTGGGTGGGGTTTTTGACTGGAAGTGACCCGAGAGTGGATGAAAATCTGTGTGATCTCCTGAACAGAACACCCACCAAGCTTGAGGATCTAAAGCAGCATGCCCGTGGCCACCTGGCCAGCCACTTAGGGGGACCTGGGGGATGTTGAGAAACAGTGGGACCTAAATTTGAGCAGGTATGAATCAGAAAAGGTCACCCTGGAGCCATGGTCAGAGCAGAGATTTGTTTGCCTATGGCAAGACTGACCCTTTCAATCCTGGCTGTCAAACTCTCTGCCACCTTCAGTCCCTAGTGGTGGCAGGGGGAGCTCCCAGCTGGGCAGGCTGCAGTCAGCCATGACAGGCCCTCTGGGCATCTGGTTTGTTTTGTCTGTGCCCTGTCTCCCGCCAGCACAGCAATGGGACAGGTTTGATTTTGGCTCACAGTTGTCAGTCATCCATCATCTTCCCGGCAACACCCATCTCCAAGGCTCACTTGGCAGTGTGAAGGGAAGGAGGTGCCAGGAATGTGGAAAGAGGCCTCTCCACACACATATTGTGCATGCTCCAATATATATACATATGTATTCAGGTATGCATACACAGACCTACACACACAGGCACATACTTGCACACACCCAGCCCCGGCTAGAGCAGAAGCGCCCTCTACATTACTAAACATCTCATTCAGGAGAGAAATGGCCTCGGTGAATAAAATCTGTATGTTGGTCAAGAAGCGGGGGCAGGGTGGGTCTGGCATGGTGGCGTTTCAGTATTTCATGAATTCGTTGCTGAAGACTCTGCACGTAGGGAGGAGAGAGGACACTGAGATGGACCTAAGAGCCTCAGTGCCACTTCCTTAGAACTGCTGCCACCCAGCCACTAACCCGACCTGCAGTGACTCAAATCCTTGACAGGTGTGGTGGATCCCATGATTTTCCAGGGCAGCCTGAGACCCCTTAGAGCACCCTGGTCTGAGCTAGAAGTCATCTTGTCGCCACTGCCCAGTGAGGTGGGTCACACCATCTTTTTACAGGCAAGGAAACTAAGTCCCTGAGGAGTTTGGTACGTGCCATGCTGTGATGTGGCATTCTGACTTCAAAGTTCAGATTATTTTGGCCACAGGCTTCCGAATACTTTGTTCATGGGACCAGGTCTTTGGAGAGGATTCAGAAGGTGGGAGTTGAGGACCCCAGCCTCCCCTAACCAGATCTACAGTCTTCAGAAGTAACTGTTTATGAATGTCCTTGGCTAAGGTGTCCTGGTGCATTTTTTTTCTCCTGGTAAAGAGTCAGAGTGATGTCTAGACCCCTGGACTGGCTTCCTCTACCTGGTTGAGTGGCCAGAATTCTCAACTTAAGCACCTCAAGGCAAGGGCTGTGATAGTTTCCTTTCCTGAGGTAGCAGAGATCTCTAAAGAGAAGGAAGGACAGAGAGAAGGGAGCCTTCCATACTCCCACAGAGGAGTCCAGCTTGTGGCCTGGGCCCATCGTACTGTGAGGGAGGGAGGAGCAGGGTGAGGTGAGCACGGGTCATCCTCATGAATATTTGACACTTGTCTGTCTGGGAGAGGGTCTGATGATTAGCTGCCAAGGGATGTTAAATGGCTCTTCTGACACCCTCTTCTTGCTTCCCAGGCTCAAAGGCATTGAGGGGAGGGAGGTGACCCCAGTGCCTCCTCACTGGGAGGGGAGGTGACAGAGTGAGGGCTGCTGGGTCAGGGAGGACAATGGAACAGAATTTAAACATCCATTTGCCCCTTCTTGGAGTCCCTGATGGCTTCCTGTCACTTTGCAAATCACACCATGTCACACGCCTGCCCCCAGATCACTGTGCTCCTCACAGGCTTTTCCTCTCTCCACAGCACTGCCTGGGTATTGGGTATCTACTGATCCCTGCACTGGACACTTGTCCCCTGGATGCTCAAGGCCACCCTCAGGTGTCAGACCCCTAGAATACTATTCTAACTAGGTCACTCCCATGTGCCTCCGTTTCAGCCTCTGTTGCTGCACCTCCTGGCAGCATGGCATATGGCTTTATTATCCTGCTTTCTCAGTTCACTCCAGAATGTCAACACTGAGACTCTGTGTGTGTGTGTGTGTGTGTGTGTGTGTGTGTGTGTGTGTGTGTGTGTGTGTGTGTGTTTGTGTGTGTATACACTTGTGTAAACTGCTCTTTCTATCATAGAACCTGGCACCTAGGAGTCCTTCGTTTCCCAAACTCTGCAGTAAAAAACCATCCATCCAGAATAAAGACGCGCAGACATGTCACCAAAGAGAACAGAGACGGCACAGAAGCACCTGGGGAAATGCCACGAGGGAAATGCCCATCAAAAACCACCATGAGGGCCAGCAAGATGGCTCAGTGGATAACGTGCTTCCAAGTCTAAGGACCCAAGTTGAATTTCTAGAACCCACACAAAGGTGGAGAGAATGGATTCCACCAAGTTGTCCTCTGTACCTATCTATCCACCTACCTATTTACAACACACACACACACACACACACACACACACACACACACACACACACACACTCAAATACATTTTTTAAAGACCGCTACCATGAAAAACACGATTTCTACCTGGCCCTGGGAACACAGGATACTTTAGCCACTCTTGGGAACAACATGGCAGGCCGCTAGCAGACAGAGCACACCGCTAGCACACAGCCTGGCAGTTTTACTCTTGAGTGGATGTCCCAGGTGGCTGAATATGTATGTTCAAACAAAAGTGTATAACTGAATATTTATGGTAGTTTTACTTGTAAGAGCCACAAACTGGAAACAGCCGGATATGTGTAAGTGGAGGAATGATGACGGCAGGGGTGGTATGGCTGTCCCAGCAATTCCCAACTACGAGCAGAGAGGACCTGCACACCCGTCACAGCCTGAAGACTCAGAGTGAAGTTGAATGAAAAACCAGTCCTGAAAGGTCACATGCCACATGAGCCTATTTACATAGCATTTTGAAATGACGGCGTGTTAGCAAAGGAGAGCAGATTAAAAAGCCAAGGATTGGGTGGGGGAAGGGCGGAGGGATGAGAAAGGTGTGGTTATGAAAGGGCAACAGGAGGACCTTTTGGGGACAGAGCTACTGTGGCATCTTGATGGCAATGGTAGATGCACAAACTACAATGTTCTAACAGCCACACAGGTACACATAGGCCACTGGGGCAATTTGGGTGACATTGGTGGTGGCATCAGTGTCCATACCATGAGTGTCATATTGTACTAATCGGGTTTTGTTTTTAAAGAGGGTCTATTTAGACCTAGCTGTCTTGAGTTAAAGGCCTGCGCTGTACACCCAATATACACTTTGCCTTTTTTTTTTTTTTAAGTCAGGGTCTCTCATATCTCAGGCTGACATCAAATCCAGCTTCCTAAGAATGTTCTTGAACTCCTGATCCTTCTGCTCCTACCTCCCAGATACTGAGACTGTTGGTACATGACAGTATTGTCTGAGTTTTCCCCAGGAAAACTGGGCAAAGTGGACATGGGGGTCTATTTTTTTTTAACCATACTTAATTGAATAAAGGTTTCCTCGGAGCCAGGTGTGGTGATATACACCTTTAATCCCAGCACTCAGGGAGGCAGAGGCAGGCGGATCACTGTGAATTCCAGGCTAGCCTCATCCACGAAGTGAGCCCAGGACAGCCAAGGCTACACAGAGAAACCCTGTCTCAAAAACCAAACCAAAACAAAACAAAAGCTTCCTTGGAGGCTGATGAGATGGCTTTAGTGGCTGAAAGAACTTGGGGTCAATCCCCAGGACCCACATGGTAGAAGAACTGAATTCTGCAAATTGTTGTCTGGCCTGCATACCTGTGCGTGTGGAATGAAGCAAAGGGGTTAATGTCAGATGTTTACGATGTGCTGAGCTGTGGGCAGTGATGCGGGTGTCAGGGCCAGAAACCTGTCCCCATGGAGACACAGGGAGCAGAATGCCTCACGCCTTTATCTGGCCCATGGCAGTCCAGTTTGGCACAGTTGTCCCAAGAGTTTTCGCCACATCAGGTCCTTGATCCCAACACCCCACTGCACAGTCCCTCACCCCACACAGGTGCCCTGAAAGTTATGGTGCCCAGGGACAGTTGCCCAACACACTGCTCACGACCTGCTGGGACTACCTTCTCCTTTGAGGGTCTGTCTGGAAAAATCATGGAGTCAGACTACTGGGGTCCCAAAGGCTCTTGGGAGCTAGCATAGTCTCTAGCCCCAGAGAACCCCAAATATCAGCCCAGGAGATTAGTTAAGGTATCTAGTGGGCATAGCTACCCAGATGGGGTGGGCTGCATTCGCTGCAGACTATGGAGAGTTCTGACAAGCTTCTTTAAAATATCCAGCAGTTCCAGAGGTCTATCTTAGGCTAAATGAGCATGCAAAGTGCTTTGACACATATGCACACACACACATACATATGCATGCATGCACGCATGCACATGCATACACGCATGCACATGCATACAAACACTAAAGAAAACAAGCACACTGCCTCATGGATGGAAACAACAGTGAGTAGTTTTCTAAAAGTGACCAGGTCACTGGATGCTGGTGCAGAGGCCATACCCTCCTTTGGGCTGGTGTGGGGGGTGGGATCTGGGACAGGCTGAGAGCAGAGGGAAGAGGCCCCGTGGCCAGCTAGGCAGAGACTTGAAGGCTGGGCCCTCATGTCCTCTCTGGGAAATCCTGAACTGAGTACTGAACTGCCCCCCCCCCCAAGCCTCAGTTTCTTCATCTGCAGATAGAGATCACAGCACGCCCTCCCAAAGTTATGGGAAATGTAGAAGTAATGACTACAAAGAGAAGCTCCCAACCGTGGCAAGTATCGCTGCCTTTATGGCCCTAAGTTAGGGGTCTTACTGCCTGTGCAAGGGAGAAAGAGCAACCCACAAAACCCAAACTCAGAAAAACTGTGTCAGGAGATCTAAATAGCCATGTCCACCTGGACAGGCGGGGTCTGCTGCCTGGGGACCACATTTTTATTAAAAGACAAACAACACCCCCTCAAAAAACCTCTCCTCTGTAGCATTAGAATGCAGCTGAGACCTAGAGTACTTATCTGACCAGATAAAAATTCCGGTCTATGATAGGAGAGGCCGTATTCCAGGCTCTCAAGCCCTTGCCTTCCCATAAAGACTGTCCTGAGGCCAGGCTCAGAGACAGCTGTGGGGTTAACCTGCACCCCTCCTTTTATAGGGACTGCCTAGATGCATGCTGGCTCACCCAGCACCCACTAGTTGTTTGCTCTATTTCCATCGAACAGGACAGATGGCAGAAAGCAGTGGTGGGTGTTGTGTCGTGCAGGCCCCCCAGAGACTTGGAAGCTTTGAGAGCCTGAGTTCTCCACCCACCGCTGGGCACAGACAGATGTGAGCCAGGTAGCTCATTTTGATGGGGGAAGGTGAGACAGTCACATGTCCCTGTAGGTGGGAGCATGCACATACACACCAGAATATATATACTCTCACATGTGCACATGTGTGTATGCACACATCCCTGGGCCTTATACTCAGGGTGCTGCAGCAGCAGAGGCCAGCACTGGGTGGTCCTGGTCTTGTGTCTGATGCCTGCCAACTTGCCAGGACGTGAGGTCCTCATGTCCTTGACAATGAGGATTTTACCCTTCTGGGGGGCTGGTGGTATGAGGCCATGGCACAGAGGAGCTAAGTAACTTGTCTGTGGCCACACAACTGATATATGAAGGAGTAGAGCTGAGCCCCAGCCCATATGACGCAGAGCCAGGGCTCACAGACAGCAGGGGCATCCCTGAGCCCTCGCCGGGCCACTCCCTCTGTGGCCAGGGCTACAGGGGTACTAACGGGCTAGTGAGCTTTTCTACGGGGCAATGGGGAGAGGCGCAGTGTGGTTTTTCCAGCTGCCCACTGCACAGCACAGTGGGCTGAGCCCATCTGGGGCCCAGGCAGAGGCTCTGGGCATATCTAGTCCCCAGTGAGAAGTTGGAGGCCCAGAGAGGAACAAGTTTGCCTCAGAGGCATGGGGACAGAGACCTAGCTAGCACTGAGTTTCTTAGGATCACTGCCCTGAGTGCCTGCCCAGAAAGAGGCTTTTGCCACAAGGCCAGGTAAGGGCACTGTCACCAGGAAAAGGGATCTCCTTTTTGTCCCATAAGTCACCCACAGGCTGGAGGCAGGGGACAGCAAGGACTGAGAGGATGTTCTCAGTCTAGCCTCTCTGCTCTGCCTCACTGAGCATGAGTGGAACCGAAGCCGGATGAAGGGCAGCTGGACAGAGTGCTGAGATAGGCCAGGCCCCTCTTGGCTGTCCTCCTGCCTGCCAGCTCCCCCTGCTCTAACCCTGGCATTGTCACATGGGTGCTATGTGGTGTTCTAGGATGTGGGCTGATCACAGCTGACAGATGCACCTGTTCAAGGGGTGGGGGTGGGGTGGGGGACATCAGTCAGCTGGGGCTGGGAGCAGTGCTGTGAGTCACCCACACTGTGCACATTTCCCGCCTGGGGCAGGGCTGATCAAGGCAAACGCTGTCCCCCTCTTTTTTCTCTGCCTTGAAAGCCCTCACAGAAGCCAGGACCAGTGGGGTGAGGGAACGGAGGGCACCCCTAAGGCCGGTCTGAGGTACTCAGATACTTCTCTACTTTTGGGGAAGATGGGAATAAGGGAAGGAGACTGGTCAGAGTTGAGCTAAGTTGGTAGAACGCTTGTCTGGTATATATGAAGGCCTGGGTTTGAGTTCCAGAATGAACTGGGTAAGGTGGCACACACCTGTAATCTCACCACTGAGGCAATGGAGACAGGGGATCAGAAGTTCAAAGTCATCCTGATATATAGCAAAACCTGCTTGGCTATAAGAAACAGAAAATTTAAATAAAATCTAAGAAGGAGGAAGAGGAGGAGGGACAGAACACATCTGGATCCACAGCCCAGAAAGGGGCTAACCGGCAGCAGGTGTGGTGTCACTTGTATCACTAAGTAGCAAGATAAGAAGGCACAAACAGGTCACAAAGTCTAGAGTCATACCTCCTTGGCTGCCTGGTTAAAGGCATGCCCTTCTCCCCTTGAGTTTGCTCCTGTCACTCTCCATATGCCCAACCCAGTGCTGTGCTACGGAAGACAAAACAGCTCAATTCTAGTCCCCACACTGCTTGCAGTCTAGGACCCTCCTATGTTCCTCACAGGTAGAGTGAGACCACCACCAAGACCTATGTGGTGGGCCACACCCTTTCCCACCCAATGTTCTCAAGGACTGCCTTTGAAAACAGGGCAAATTAAGGCCCCTCTTTCAAGAAGCTGGAGAGGCTCCCAGGGCCAAATGGATTAATCCAGAACACCACCTCAGAATCTGGATGCTGTTGGCTCACTTTTCCTGACCCAGGGTTTGGCTCAGGAGGCCTGGCGTTGTGGTCAGTGCCTACTCTGAGCTTGGGTAGCATTTGAATGAGGGTGGTAGTGCTTGTTCTGCAGCTCCAAGTGAGGGTCAACAGAGGAATGGCTGGAGAGTGTCTGAGGAGAAGATGGGCAGAGCTGGCAGCAGCCATTGACTGTGACAAGTGGGGCCAGCTCCCAGATGATGCTGGTTGTTGTCCCTCCTGTGCCACTTTCATAATCTCCTACTGGTAAGAGACAGTGGGGACTTCACCCAGAAGCAGTGTAACTGTGGGGCTGGCTCCATCCTGGGAGTCCAGGGGCAGGCATAAACAAAGAGCTCTGTGGGAAGCTCAGGAGCCGATTTGGGGTACAGTGGAGTCAGAGTGGCCAAGAGAATGGTCAGGTGGACCGAGGGACTCTGGCTACTGCCCATGTGGTAGGGTAGTGGTAGTTAGGGTCCCAGGGAGAGTTCTAGGGATCAGAGTCACCAGAGAGGCATAAGAGAAAGGGGCTATCCCCAGCTGGCAGACAGAGCCAGCTGTATGCACATCTGCACACACCTGGCTGTAGAAAACCTCTGCATCTCTGGACACACAGAGCCACATTGCTGTTGGGGAAGGGGCACAGTCACAGGGTATACGTGACTGTGCTCACACGCCTGCAAGGTCCACGCTCATACCAATGCTTGTGGGTGCGCGCAGCCTGTGCTGCATGCAGTGTGCTTGTAATGTGAGTGTGCACGTGAGTGTGGGACAGAGGGCTGGGTATGCTTCTGCACTGCCAGCCCAGAGGTGGTTAGGGACACTTTTGTCAAGAGAGAAAGTACCCTTCAAGGTGGCTTGTTCTTAGGCTCAAATGGCTTTGTTTTGTCTGCTGATCCTTCTGGATATCTTGGGCAATGGACCAGACAGGACAGGGGTAATATCCTGGACTCTGGGGCAGTATGGCCTGAAACCAGTCGCCAGCCCTCTCTGGGCTGCTTGTCCTCCTCACCTCCTCATGGGGAGGGGGGCGGGAAGCCATCTCTCGGCAGGAAAGACTGCAAGATGCCGGCCCAATATCTCTTCTTTTTAAAAACAAGACCCTGGTTTCCTTATTTGGGGCGTTCAACTGGATCTGGTTCTTTTTTCCCCTAAGCAAGACCATCCCGGACTTGTGGGCAGCGCGCAGGGCTCCAGGCCAGACTTTGTGAGGGTCAATGCTAAGCCGGGGCATAGCTTATTTTTTTTGGCTCCATCCTTCCCTTCACCTCGTTACTATTTCTTAGACTTTGTGCCAGGTGCCTCTTCGCCTCCCCTCTCCATTTCTGGAGAGGCGGAGCTACTTGGGGCCCTATTGGGGTCTCATACTGTTTAAGAAGCGGGGGTGACTCTTCATTTATTCATTGAAGGATTGCTTGAAAGCTTTGATCATTGGCTTGCCCCCCTCCCCCCCGCCACACACACACACAAGACACCCTTCTCCATGCTCCTGTGTCTCACTAAGGTCTATGAGGCTAAGTTCAGGGTAAGATACCCTGCCCCCACCGCGCCCCAGGGACCTAACTGAACGGGACAGGCCGTGGAGCTAACCTTAAGCCTCTCTTCTGCCCACAGACACCCAGAGCCTCTTCCACTCAAAAGGGCCATAGGATCCCAGCCTCCCAGCCAAGATGCACCCCCAAATTATTTTTCCTTATAAGGGTCAGCAGGAGTAGGGGTGAAGGAGGAGAACCACTGTGGAAACAGTTCCTAGTCAAGAGTAACTCCTAAGCCCCCCATTTGCCCAAGTCCTGGCAAGCCCCCAGCCCCTCAGCACCTACCTTGGCCCTCTGCATCTCTGCTGCTGAAGGGGACTGTCACTAGCCTTCCCGCTTTGCAGCCTGAACAAGCCAGACTGCCTGGTCTGGCTGGCAGCTGCCTCATGTTTGCCTGGACCCAGACGCAATTGTCACTGGAGGCTTCTCCTCCGCCCCCTTGCCCACTCCCTCCCTCCCTCTTTCCCTCCCTTTCCTGGTCTTAGCTCCACCTCTCTTCCTCTGCCTCTTCCCCCCTCCCTACTTCTCTCCCCTCCCCCTTCCATCCCTCCTTCCCTCCTTCCAGTTTCTCTTTCTCCAGTCTATCCGTCCCCCTGTCTAGGCCCCTGTCTAGGCTCGGGGTCTGGCCCTGACCCTGGCCCTTTCCTTCAAGTACATGGTCTGTTCCCACCCTTCCTAGTCACAGGGAAAGTGGGGGTGGGGGGGCATTCCACCACCAGTCCCTGCCCAGACAAAGAGGGGAGTCCTTGTGATTACATCACTAAGGTAACATCTGAGGTCTTTCCACCTCTTTCACTGATCTCTCCCATCCCTCAGTCACCTCTGTGTCACCCCTCAGTGGGGCCTTGCAGTGTGGAAATCTTCCAAGCTGGAGCAAGCTCTTCACACTTTCCCGGTTTCACTGTCCGCTGGCTCTTGAGGCTAGGACCAAATTCAGGGATTCTGGGCAGCCACCGGATCTGGAGATGGAGGAAGGGATCAAGGGTCCTGTGCATCCCTAGGTGCCCTATAGGAGACAAGCTCTTGGGCATTTTTAATCCCCAAGGGAATCCACCAGGAGCCAGGTGCTGAAAACCTGCGCCAAGTTTCCCTTTTTGGCGCCCTAAGGAGCCTGCCTGTGCCAGTGGTTCCCATGGAAACAGAGCCTGAGCCGGCCCCTCCTTCCCAGAAATCCCCGGAGCACTTGCTCGACCTCCCTACCCTGTCCTACCCCCTTTTTATTCAGTCAGCCAATTAGCTCCAGCTGCCAGACCCTCCGGGGCAAAACCCTGGGGCTGTTGATCCTGAAGTAGGAAGGCTGTCCCAGGAGGGGAGGTGACAGCTCTGCCTTCTGCTCAGCAGGACTTCACTCTGGGCAAGAGACTCTTGCAGACCTGAGGGCTCTCTGGGAAAGGGGATGGCAAGGGCCGCAAAGGCTCCCAGGTCTGGGCCAATCTTCCCAGCTGTCTTCCTCTTGCACTAGGCAAGTCCCTGCCAGGCCTTGGAGTCACACAGTGGCTTCGAGAGAAAAGGGCCATTTTCCCAGTCTATGCTAATGAAAGTGGAGTCTTTGCCCACCTGACAAAGCAGCAGATCCAGGCTGTTTTCAGACAAAGCCAGTTAGTTCTAAGGGAATTTTCTACCCATCAGTTACATGTCCAAGATTCAGGAACCAACTTGGAAAGTGCTTATTACATAGGTCAGAACAGGCCTGGCCTTACTCATGGTGGTTTAAGGAGACTTAGGGTCTTCTGAGCAGCCCACTCCAAAGCCAGTGCCTTTTCCTGGAGAGTCACAAGTCTCTGGTTGGCATCCTTGCCGAGATTCCACTCCGCAGATAGGGGCTCCTTGGCAGAGTCCTCCCCTGCGGGACCTAGCAGGGAGCCAACATTTCTCCAATAGCCTCTACCCAGCAGGTACCCCTCATAAAACAGTCATGGGGCATCTGTGCCCTGCCAGGAGCCTCGAGTCACTTAACCCCCTTTCTTCTGGTTCTCTGGGGGAACCTTCCCAGGGCCCCAGGCATTTCTAGGGACTCTGAGAGATGCAGGAATGAAAAGGGGCCAAAGAGGGGTTTGAGCAGATCTCAGCCTTGCTCTGTCACATGAACATGGGTCAACTTCCCTAAAAGAAACTCTTGGAATTTGAGAAGATTCTCTGGAGGCTTGTTGGACCCATAAAGGTTTAGGATGCTGAAGGCGGCCCAATGTGGTTTGGCACTATTAGGTTGACGGGGTTTTAGCTGTGGCTTCCTCAGGTGGGCCTGGGGTGCAGACTGCAAGAGGAAGAGGGAGGGGATCTTTTCAGCCAACTGGAGCCCTTTTCCTCCTCTCTAGGAAAGAAACTCACAACCACAACCAAAAACTTGTGGTTCCGGGTCTCCCAGAAGGGCAGCCGGACACTGTCAGGGCACCGAGCCGGAAGTGCACACTTCTCCGCCCGAAGGTCGGTCTCTGGGTGGAAAAGGATGAAGGTCCTTGTCACAAAATTTCCGGTGCAGCCGGAGGGGGGTGGGATGGGAGGGGGAGGAGATTTTCTCCGAAATAAGTGTTACTGCTTTTTTAGCTGGGCTGCCAGCAGCAGGCCAGGCGGCAGCAAGGAGCTCAGGGCTCCGGACCTGGGACAAACCAGGTGGTGCTTCGGAACCTCGCAGCAGCCAGGTGGTTCTGTGGTGACTGCCAGGCCGGCTGTGGCGTTCAAGCGTCCAGCAAAGAATTCTTCAGAGGGAAGGGGAGCGAGCCCTTCTTCCCCCTAGTGCTTTAGCTCGGAATAAACAGCCAATCTCTGTAGTCCTTCCGTGAAACAGACGGTACTCGCCTGAGAAA
Source organism: Acomys russatus (assembly GCF_903995435.1). Taxonomy (NCBI): domain Eukaryota; kingdom Metazoa; phylum Chordata; class Mammalia; order Rodentia; family Muridae; genus Acomys; species Acomys russatus. The sequence continues at coordinate 63,502,586 of NC_067140.1, forward strand.
CAGGGACTTAGAAACCTTGGGCAGCGGGGCGGGGCTTTGAGGATAGACGGGGCTCATTGGCTGGGACTTAGGATGCTGGCAATGCTCTATTTGCATGGGGAAGGATAATAGGTGACAAGAGGTCAGGTGACTGACCACTACCGGGAGGTTGTGTTATGTGCTCCAGAGGCAGTCTGGGAAACATGGAGAGAGCTTTGTCCCACACCTTCCATTCTCAGGATGAGATTTTTAAATCTCAAATTTGAGATTTCTGGGGTTTGAGCATGCTCCATCTTGCTAGTCCCATGCTAATTCCCCTGCGAGCCCCACAAAAACCTTGGAGTCTTCTGAACTCTTCTCAGTTCCTGCTCATGACCTCTCCTCTCCATACCGGCCTCAACCTTAATTCCTTCCTCCCTTGCCCTCTCAGACTTACCTCTGTAGAGCCTCCAGGTTCACGCCTTTCCCTCAGGCCCCTGCTGTGTCTGGTCCTTGCAAAGGACCCTGGGGAGCATATAGGGAAATCTCTCAGGGCTCATGACTCACAGCCTTTACCTGTGGGGGTCTAATCTCACAAGTTCTCCAAAGATGTCTGTTGCCCTAAAAAGCCTTCCTCTCAGGTGCTGCAAATCTCAGAAGCGGACTCAGCCTGGAGCTGTGGACACCTGAAGACGATTCTGTTGTCTTTCCCAGGCCCTTGAAATCTCTTTTTACCATCAGCCACATGAACTCTGGAAGGCCAAGCACACTTCCTGGGAAGGGAACAGCAATTCTTGGTCATTTTAGGCCACACAGTAGAGTCAGGGCTCTCCTTTGACTCCCTCACATGCCTGGCCTGAAGTAGAGGCCACTGGGACCAAACAGAGCTTCTGAAGGCAGGAGGCCTACTCCCATGGAAAGCGGTTGTCAGCCCCAGCTAAGCTTCTTTCTGGATTTGGTGGAATTCCAGGCCCTCCCTTTTCCTGTCATGGGCAGCTCCACGGGTCCTCAGGGCCTGGTGTCCCAGTTTGTTTTCTGTTGTGATAAAATACCACAACCACAGGCAGCTTGAAGGATTAAAGTGTTTACTTCAGCTTACAGTCAAACACAAAGGGAAGTCATGGCAGGACGTCAAGCACAGAGACCATAGAAGAGCACTGCTGACTGGCTTGCTCAGCCTGCTTTCTTATACAACCCACACCTCCCTGCCCAGGGGTGGCACTACCTGCACTGCGCTGGGCCCTCTCGGCTCAACCATTAATCAATAAAATGTCCTACAGACTTGCCTACAGGCCCATGTGACGGAGGCCTTTTCTCAATTGGCAGGCCTATCTTTCCAGGTGGCTGGCGGGAAATCGTGGCTATCAAGCAGCTTCTAACGCCTAGGGGTAGATGCACCTGCTCTTGCCTGATGCCTGTTTCTTTCACTGGGCCTGGAACAGGGCCAACCTATGTGGCCCCATGCCAACTCTCACAGACGCCTTCATTTGGACCAGTAGCCCTCCCCTTAGCTCTGCCATTTCCACAGCTAACAGTGACCCTGTAGAGGAAGAATGAAGTATCTGTTAACTGCGGAGACACCCATGAACCCCACTTGCTCTCTTTTTTTAAGGGGGCAGGAAAGGGACATGTGGTCAAAGGATAATTTGTGGGAGTTGGTTCTCCAACCACTTGGGTCTTGCAGATCAAATTCGAGTCATCAGGCTTAGCCGTAAGTTCCCTTATCCACGGAGCCATCTTGCTGACCTTCTTGTTCTTCTTGTTCTTTTTTTTATTTTAGTATTTTTTATTTTTCTAATTAATTAATTAATTAGTTAATTAATTTTACGCCTTCTGGCACCTCACCTCACCCTCAGGCTTAGCCTACTTCCCTCAAATCTCCACTGGCCCTGCCTCCCCTGGTACACTGAATGCAGATGAGGGCTCAATGCGCATCACTGTGGGCAGTGGCGAGGCCTGGAATAGGTCTCACTCCCCACCTCTCCAACTCCCCTTACCCAGGTCTGCAACTTTATCAGTGTCTGTAAGATTGCAGAGTGTGAAGTACTCCCCACACAGCGGGCACCATATCCGAGATACTCAGGGAAGGACGAATTGCCTGGAGGAAAGGCTTAGCTCCATCAGGCTGGCTGCCAGCCTCCTAGCTCACTACATGGCCCGAAGAGGTAAGGGAATGATTTTGCCTCTTGATCAATGTTAGGAGGGACACTGTCCCTGGCCAGCAACGAGCAGGACCTCAGGCTGACCCAAGGGAACGCCGATGAGTGTTGGAGTGCCACCAGCATCAGCGGATCCTGTCCATCCCTTATCTCTGAGTCTTCTTTTCTAAACCAGGTAGCTAAATGCCCGCCTCTCTCTTGGCTAATTCATAGTGCCTAGTACGCTCACTCCCAGGCTTACAGTCTCACCTCACTCTGCTCCAGCCCCAGCCATGTGGCCCCATACTTTGTACCCTCTGAGCTGCCCAGACCTGTTCACCTAGGACCTCAGATGCCCTAACCCACACGATGCTTCTTTGGCAGAATCTGCCACAGGGCCCTGTGCTGAGTGACCAGGTGGAGCATCTGGCAGAACTCCCAAGGCCCCCAATCTGTCATCCCTCCTGCCACAGGGACATCAAAGGACATCTGACTCAAACCTCTCGAGACAGGGCCTCCCTCCCACGTGCACACAGGAGATGGAGACCTGAAGAGAATATAAGAGGACACATCCAGGATCAGGCCCAGGGCACCTGAATCTAACTTCAATGACGTTGAAGCAACCAGGTAACTTCCTGGAGCTTCATCAGGCTCAACCACAGATAATAAACTGGAGTGTGGTGACAGCAGATGACTGCCACAGTGAGGGGGTTTCAGTTTCTATATGAAGCAGCTCCAGCCAGGTAACACCCAGCATTTTAAACCAGGAAAATAGGCATATGTTTCCCTCTACAGCTATTTTTGTCTCTTTGTCAACACCAGTACCACCCTGTCCCTGTGTACCTCTGAACAACCCCTTCTCCAAACCAGTGTCCAAGGGCCATGGTGAGGTTTCTGGGTGCTCAATTCGAGGACTAATTCCCAGCTAGACACCACTTATAAAAGAGAATGTGTGATGTATATGCCTTTTGAGCATTTGCGATTATATCTGTTTAAGTTATAGGGAGCAAATGGGCTGGTTGAGAACCACGGAGCTGGAATGGAGATGCAGCTCATCTGACAGAATGACTGCTTAATATGCACGAAGCCCTGGGTTTGAATCCCAGCATCGTATAAAAGCAGGCATGGCAGCAATGGTGGGCTATCTCCATCCTAGGATGTGTTCACATTCCAAAAGATGCTGAGCAGAGCTTTAAATGACATCTGGTTAAAAGCCAAGCTCATTAGAGAGAGGTGTGCCCCACAAGGCTTTATTCTAGGGATGTGAAGAGTTGGCACAGACTCACTCACCAGAGATTTTTGAAGTATTTGAGCCCTGCCAACAGATTAAGGTGACCCTGTTTGCTGGGTCCCCGCCACTGCTTAGATGCACACAACATCCTCATGGAAGATGCTATCATCCAAGGCCTCCAACTATTCTGACAGATTTTCAGATCCAAGAGTACCAACATTCCACCAACTCTACCATACAGGAGAGGCAAGATGAAACTAACAAAAACAAGGGACCCAGTAGCCACTAGGAGCAGTTCACCAGGGGCTTCCATCTATGTGAGAGAATCGAGTTCAAAATAACTTGGTTTAATGTGCTCAGGTAAGCAATTCTGACAGAGAACTGGGAATGATTTTTTAATTGCTTTTATTTCATTTGTTTAAATCTCATCAATTGCATTTAAAAAATACAGGGTGTCACTTCCTCACCCTCAAGTTAACAAACAAGTAATAATTGAAAAACAAAAACTTCCAACCTCTGGGGAAAAACCAAAAAAAAAAAAAAAAAAAAAAAAAAGCACTTGTGTAACCTCCCAGGATGCTGGTTTGAGAGCATACTTGCAGGAGGCTTAGTACACTAGGTACCACCATACTCTGTTCTAGCAGCAAAACTGCTGCTGGTTCATAACATGCAATTCCACATCAACAGGCCCAGAAACAGAGCAGATCACCATCATCAAGGGCATCATCCCTCCTTCCTGCCCAGACCCTGGCTCGGCCCTCAGCCTGGCTTTCACTTCCTGAGCTACACTTGCTCAGCATCAGACCCTGTCAAAGGTCTCCACCGATCATCATATTTGACTTTCACAACCCTACATACATTTTATAACAAAAGAAATCGAGGCTCGGGGGACCTATGTAACATATTTGAGGTGCCCCAGCTAGCAGCATCAGAACCAGGCTGTGAATCACATGACTAGCAAGCTCTGCTCCTCCCACTGAGTCCCAAGAGGCCTGCAGTCAGAGAGGCCTTGGAATTCTTCCCACAAATGCTCATTAAATGCCAATTGTATACTGAGCCTCAGCCTTAGAGACCCAGCTGCAGGGACCCAGAACCCAAGCTTAGGGAAGTGAGAACATGCTAACGAAACAGAGATTGGTCCATATTCTCTTTCTTTGTCCTTTCTGGACCCAGTGTCCAACACACAGGGACCATGCAGAGATGGGTAAGGGGTGGTCTTAATTCCTATCTGCAGGAAGTTCTCACTACTAGATCCTTCCTGGGCAAGACACTGGGACCACCCATGCAAAGGGGGAGCCCCCTCTCTTAGGAGGCAATGCTCAGAGAGAAGATGGGGCCAGCACTGCCGTTTGTAACCCAGGGTGCAGATCAAACAGCTCAACCCTCAAACAGGCCTGTCTTACCCTACTGGGAACAGGAGGTCCAGACTAGAACTACAGAAAGCTCAGGGGCATGACCTCAACTATGATGTCTGCTGCCTGCAAGGAGGCCTGGGAGCCAGCAAGGTGGCAGTAAGGACAAGGTAAAGGCATGTGGGGTGCAGGGGTGCGGGGGGGGGGGGACTGGGAGGATCTTCCTGGAGAGAGCAAGCAGAGGGTTGAGGAGGAAACAGGAAGGACATTGGGGCAGGTGAGGGGACCAAACTCAGACAAGGGGGAAAGAACTTATAAAGGAAGAGGGGAGAAAGAAATGGGGCAGATGGAGGGGGTCTCTGTCCCCAAAGGCTGGAGAAGGAGCTCCCATGGGTGGAGAAGAGGAATGGACAGGCCAGCCCTAGAGGCCATCCTGGGCTCTGAGATGAGTTACAGTCTTCTGGTCCAGGCTGAGACAAGGAAGAAGGACAGGAAGCCCCCAGGGATTACCTTGCCCTGTTATAATTTAAAAAGGAAACAGGTGGTCATGGGAGATGGGTCCCTCCGCGCCCAGGCCCAGACCCTAAGTATCTTTGCCCTCCTGGATGCTGAAGACCCCAGATCTCGGCCCCCTTCAGCTCAGGCACTGAGGGATTATAGGAGGTAGAACTCACCAGTGGGTCCTATAGTTTCAGGGAGGTGACCCTGGGGATATGGAAAAGCTGTGTCTCTTCGGAGCTGGTGGAGCTGTGACATCACAGAACTAAAATGAGTCCCCAGCACACGCCCTCGGCCCTGACACAGGGACAACTGGAGTTCTTGGTGTCCCTGACTCAGGAATCCCCGAGAGGAGGAGAAGTCCCAGGAAGCTATTCCCCAAGCGGGTGTCACAGCAAGAAAGCCATGTGGCAGGCTTCTGCGGGAACTGTCAGGCCCTAACACTCCTTAGAGGCGGGCCAGAACCTTTCTCTGCCTGGGAGGTTTCTGAACAGGATGTGGTCCAATTGGTTGTAAAGAATTCCTGGATATTTGATGCCCACTGTGGTTCTGGCAAGCCCCTCACCTGAGGCGTTTCCGGATGGGACGGAAGTATTTGGAGGTCTTGACAGCAAAGATGATGCTGGGGATGAGGAAGAAGGTGCACCAGCCCAGGCAGAACCAGAAGGCATTCTGGATGGGAGCCATGACATCAGTCCACCAGGCTGCACCTGGTGCCTTCCCACCAGCCCTGTGCCCAGAGGCCCTGCAGTGACTCCACATGCCTGGCCTCATGCCTTCCTTCTGCCTCTCTCCACTGAGCTCTGTATCCATGATGGGATGGGGACACTCACCCACGGGTCAGCCATCATGTCACAGAGGACCACGTGGCCATTGTCCAGGGCTGTAGAGAGGGGCTGGCAGGTGGTGATGTGCTGAGTCACCTGTGGCGCCAAACATGAGGCAGTTGTAATGTGAAGACACCTGGACTCACAGATGTATACCCCATATTCTGAGGCTGAGGCTGATAGGAATAGGAACACGTTCAGGGGGCATACCTGGGGGGCCACCTCATACTAGAACACAGAGTGGCAGGTGCACGCACAGACATAATGGTCATGGGTCCACAGGAAGATTGGGACACTGAGCATCCTGCTCAGCTCTCACCCTTTGCATCTACTCACCAGCCTTTATGTAAGCCTCACTATGTCCCCCACGATGGCTTTAAGCCATCCTTGCTGGGGAGGCACAAACATGCCTGGCTTCACACGCATGTGCACATACATACATAGATACTCAAGGTAAGCCAACCCCCTGTGAAGTCTAGACCATTCCCGGAAGCTGTGGCCCACAGGGTGTGCAGGAGGAGATGGACTTTGAGGGCTGGCCTTAGACAAGCAGAATGAGGGACCCATCCATGGAGAGGCATGGGGGGGGGGGCAATGGAATATTCTAGAACGCTAAGGGCTGGGGGTAGAAGTGGGGTGGGCAGCATCCACTTTGTGAGCAAGAGTACAGACGGCAGGTTTGGGAATTTGGGTCCAAATGCAAAGGCCTATGGCCTACGGCACCCCCAAAGGGCTCCACAGCTGGCTCACTGGGGTGAGTACACTTTGAGGGCCAGGCAGGGTTCTGTGCCCTTACTTACCTCTTCTTTCACCCAGGCCACATACTGAGAGAAGTAGCCCATTTCCCTGCTCAGAAAGCACTCGGTGGCCTACAGGAAATAGAGAAGCACTGGGTTGGCAAGAGTCCTGCCTCCTCTCCACACCCCTCCATGTCTGGCATCATCAGGACAAGCTTGGCTCCTATGGGAGCCACAACGAGAAATGAACTGGAGGAGAAGCCTGGGTTAAGGGCGATACCCTGCCGTCAACTCACATTCTTCAGGATGTGGCTAATCTGCACAGGCAGCACTCCTTTTAGAGACGTGACATTGCCAAGAACGTCTGAGGTATCCACCTGCAGGAGACAATAGGCCAGCTCAGCCATCCATATGTCCACTCACCATCTATCCAGGCTACATTATACCACATATATCACCTCAGTGGAGGAGGGGTAGGGCTGGCTCTAGGACCCAGAGGCCAAGGAAAGAGGTCCTTAATGATCTGACCCCTTTCCTTCCTCCCTCTTGGCCTTCTAATGGGGCAGGACAGGACAGAGATCTTAGAGCGGCCATCTTGTTTCCCTCTATTGTCTGTTATGACCCACCTTCCCACTCCCATTAGCTACCTGCAGACTTGGGGCAGAGGACGCCAGGGCCCTGACACTGAGGTTGAGCTTGGCCTGTGGAGGAAGAATCGGAGATGTTACAGGCAAAAACTCAGAGGCAAGAAATGGAGAACATGGCTGGCCCCTCTCTCCATCCCTCCTCTCCTCTCCCTCAGGCCCCAGACTCCCTCCAAACTTACCACAAGTCTCTCCTGGGGGACAACCTTCTCCTGGTAGAGGCGCTGGAGCTCTCTGGCCTCCTCCTGTAGCTGCTGCCTCATTACAGAGTCATTCTGAGGGCAGACAAAAGGACCAGAAAGGTTTCCATGCCAATAAGAAGAGTAGGCCTCTAACAGGATACACTAAAGGCAGTGGGGAGTTCTGGGCTCACACACAGAACATGCCCCAAGCCCAGGTTTGTCCTGTTCTAGGTCCGTCCCAAGCTGGATGCCACCAAATCTTCCACAGCACCAAGTAAGCTGTAGAGACCACTGCTAAAACTGGGCAATGCTCCCTGCTCTACCGGGGGTCAGGGTGGCTGTGGAGTCTCAGCTGTCTTGAAGGGAACCTCAGAAACTCGAGATGTCTGTAAACACAGAGAGTAGCTTCCCACGCTGTGTGGATGTGCCCATTAAGGGGGTCTTCTCGGCACCTGCCCGGTAGACTCTGCAGCTGGCCCGGCTGTGTGAGGTTAGGCCAAATACTTCTTCTGTCTGATCTGAGATGCAGAGACAGAGGGCCCCGAGAGATTCGGAAGGGCGTGTCCAAGGCCACACAGAAAATTAACAGTAAGGCCTGAATGGGGAACTGATGCTGCAGAGCTTTCTCAAGGCCAACTGTAGGGTGAAAAGCCTCAGGCCCTAGCCTCTGTCCCTGCCCCCTTTCCAATCCCAGCATTCCTAGCCCCTGCTGCCCAGATCCTCTTCTTAATGGCTGTCTGGCTAAAGGGTCTCTCTCTGCTCCCTTCTCACTTGGGCCTGGGCCAGTCCTTCTAGCTCCTGTGCCAGCTGCTCCACGTCAGTCTTCACCACAGGCTTCTGAATCTGAGGGAAGACAGGAGACACTCAGAAGGCTGAACCCAGATGTCCCCACTTACCCTGAGCCTCTGAATTCCCAGCTTGTCAACTGTGTCCTGCACCAGCTGAAGCCCATTCATTTCCACACCCCATCAGAGAAGATCTCACATAGCCCAGGATGAACTCAAACTTACACATCCTCCTCTTTCTACCTCTCAGGCATGTGTTAACACACCAGGCTTTATCCAGTACTGGGGACTGAACTTAGGGCTCTGTGCATGAAAGGTCAGCACTCTACCAACTGAGCCACACACATCCCCAGCCCCAGTAAGTCTATTGTGAGGTCTCATAGTGAGTTCAAACTGAAGCTATGAAGTATTTCAGAGTTTCTAATGGAATGGAAACAAAACAAAAAACCCAAGATGCCCTCTGGAATGCCTCAAAGAAAAGTCATGGTTGAGCTGGAGAGATGTGACTGCTTTTCCAGAGGATCTGGGTTGGATTGCCAGCACCTGCACGGTGGCTCACAACCATCTGAAACTCTAGTCCCATGAAATCGGCCGTCCTCTTCTGGTCTCCACAGGCACTGCATGCATGTGGTGCACAAACATACATGCAAGCAAAACACCCATATTACATGGGGAAAAGAAAGAAAAAGTCAGTGTCACACCACCATTCTTAGCAGCAGTGGGTTCAGGACCACGAACAGCGACACATGGCCCGGCTAGAGGGACCTTGGGAAGCCTATGTACTTCCTTAACAGGAGTTAAGTTCCAGGGGGGAAGAGGCTGTGGAGAGCTGGAAAGAGGCAAAACACACCCAGAATGGCCCTTCCATTGGGTGTCACATCCTGCTGGGGCACCAGATGTGTCCCTCACTGACCTGTACAAGAAAGTCTCTGTAGTGGATTTTCTCCAGCCTGCTACTCTGAAAAGCCTCCAGGTCCTGGCGGGCAGTGGGGGTCAACAGGTCGAGCTCTTCCACATCCACTTTGAAGCTCTGCAGCTTCTGCTGAAGCTTGTGGGTATACTGAGGCAAAGGACAGGATGAGTTACATTGCTGAGCCCTGGTCACTTGGCTTGAGGGCCATCACCTGGATCACTTAGGGCCCCTACTCTAGACAAAACTTCTTAGGCTTCCAAGTGATCTCTACTCAGAGTCCCAGTCTGCTCCCAGGGACCATGTGTCTACTGGGCTGTGGCATACACTTCCCATGGCCACAAATACAAAATAGCTTTCTGGTCTTTCTTTATCACATCCTCTGCATTAAGGTCTTCACAGCACCTAATACTCTAAAATCATTTATTCCTAGACTTGGTAATCCTAGCTCATTAGCTCAATCATATCGGGGACTTTGACTGTTCTACCTAAGGCCCCTCATCTGAAGCAGAGTCTGTCATGTGGCAGGTGGGATACAAGTTATAGACTTGGGATTGAGTGAGGGAGTGAGTGAGCATATCCACATTTTCAGGAAAGACATCTGGCACTGGCCTATCTTATGTTCATGACTCCAGCGGCAATATCAGAAAAGGCAGCCCATCTCTGGTCACCTCTTCCCACCCTACTAGGTAACCTTCCTCTAAGGGGAGGGGTTCCCAGCTCTCTCAGTAGCAGCATTCCAGGCATCACTGACAGGGACAGGACATGGAGCAGCAGACATTCTGGTGCCCTGCATGGTCCATGTTATCTCTCTGATCTGTGTGTAATTGGCCTTTTGATGTCTTTTCTGAGAATTTTTTTTCAAGGTCACATTTGATAAAAAAAAAAAAAAAAAAAAAAATCACAAAGCCTCAAAGAACTTTCTGGTCCCTCAGAACCAGAAGCCTCATTGGTCCATACTTTTTTTTTAAAGCTGCACTCCCTTCTGAGGCTGAGATCACTTAATACTGAGATGACTTCCAGCCAGCAAGGTTGAAGACCTCCTGTGCCCAGGGCTCTGCTGCAAAGCCTCCAGTCATGGGACAACTGTGTCTAGTTAAAAACACTGGAGGGAAAAGATGCTGATATTAAGCAAATGTCCCTGGCCATGGCTTAGGGGGGAGAGGGGAGTGGAGAGAGAGACAGAGAGAGAGAGAGAGAGAGAGAGAGAGAGAGAGAGAGAGAGAGAGTTTCCTAGGACATGCTTAGAGAAATGGCTCCTAGGTGCCCTCTTCCCTACCTTACCTAGGGAGAGAGTGAGGAAAGAAGGCATGTTTCACACATCTTTAGAGCCATAGTCTAAAGTGCTACCTCTCCCAGGTTCTGAAGCTTTCTTTTGTTGATATTGACAAGTGTTTCTGTCCTCTGCCACATCCACCCTACCTTTCCACACTTCTGCACCCAGCTCCACTCTAACCCCCTGCACCACCGCTGCCAAACAAACCACCTAAGTCCTGGGAGGACAGACAGCCTGAAATTCTGGGGCCAGACAAGGGGCGGGATAGAATCTGCCATTGCCGCCAACTGGTTCTGAAAATTTAGCAACAGCCCCAGAGAGCTGTCCACCAGTGTCACTCAACTAGCTCAGGAGCACTTCCATGCCACTCCCAGCTAGAACATGTCACCTGGTATGTGTCCTCACCAGGACACCCCCCCCCTCATACACACACTTATTGTCACTGTCCTCTCCTCCCATAACCTGGAGGACATGCTCAGTGATGGCCTCACATGCCTACTCACACCCCCAGAATCTTCCATAGCTCAAGCCCTGGCCAGGCTGAGTTGGTTGCTAAGGTCTCTGGCTTGGGGTGCTATGATAGAGTTTTTTTTTAATTCATAGATGATGCTCCAGAGTAAAGGGATGTGCAGGATAGGGTTTTAACAGCCTTCTAGAAGGTGCTCTTACCTGGCTGATATCCAGGTGCTTATCCAGGTCATAGGAATCATTGAGCTCTAGAACCTTCCAGAGTACTGCCCCTGCCTTACACTGTCTGGGGAAGAAAGATCCACATCAACAAAGAGCTGCTGGGGATGGCAGGTGGGGCTGGCATCACCCCGAGGGGACACCCGCTTTTTCACCTTCCTCCTCTTCCCAGAGCCAAGCCCAGGCCTCCCACTCACTGATAGGCCTGAAGGATGCTGATGTTCTTCCTCAAGCCAAGGAGGTAGGACAAGTTCATAGATGGGGGCAAGTTCCCCGGGGTGTCTGCAAACTGCAGGTGGGCCAGAAGAAATGGAGCATAGAGAGGTAAGGGGCAAGGCTGCCCTAATGCTTGGTGCCCACCCTTGTTACTCCAACCAAACCCGCCCTCTCATTCAAATGACTCCTGACTCCTTCTGGGTACCTTGCCCATCAGTCTGGCAATAGCGGAAGCAGGACCTCTGGTACAGTATCCTTCCCAGACTCAGAGTTAGAGGGTGGGTACCACCATCTGGACTCCTTGCTGAGACCCGGGGAGCACCTCAGGGGCTTCAGGCTCATGGGTATCCCTTTATCTGGCCCACCTCCCTGGCATCTCATCCCCTTCCTCCTGACTCAATCTCTTGGCCCAATCACCCTTCGACTCCCTCTGAGCTGGAGCAGGCCCAGGCCCACCTCAATCAGCTCTCCACTCTCCCAGCTCCGGCACACCAGCGTCTGCACGTTGCCACCCACCAGGAAAGTGGCGAAGACGAGGAGGATAAGGGGTGCTGCAAAGAGGAAGCTGAAGGCCACACCTCTGGAGGTGAGAGACATGGTTGAAGGAATGTGGAAGCTGACTGTCCTGAACCAAGCTTGTCCCCACCCACATCCTGGATCCAGCATAGGCCATAGGTTGGCAACAAGGCATGCCTCCTGGGCAAAGGAGAATTTATCACTCCTGGTGACTCCTTGGCACCCTCACCTGAGCCACCCACATCCTGCTGTTGGGCTCTGCTGCCCTGGAAGCCTAGAGGAAGGACACTTGCTTGTACAAAGAGCCATTTCTGGACTTAGGGCCCATGAAATTGAGCAGTTTCCAGTGGCCAACCTTTCTAAGTAGTAACTAGCCTGGTGAGACATGCCTCAATCTACACAGATAATACTCCAAAGACCCTGAATAGTAAAGACCCTTCGGCTGGTGCCACCGACTTACAGAACTTCTTTGTAAGCGAGGCCCAGCCCCTTGCCAGGCCATGGGGGCTTGGAGAGTAAAAGGTGGGGTAGATTTCAATTCCTCACTAAGAATCCCTTTGACCAGGCATCTTGTGGAATGAACAGCCTGGCCAACCATATATGGCAGCCCTGGCCTTAAAAGCTGTCTAGCTTAAGGATGACAAGCAGATTCTGCCTTTGTTGCTGCCTCCTGGTGACTTTGGGACTTGCCTCGAAGGCTTCTAAAGCTGCGTGTGGGCTTGGCGGAGCACTATAGTTACTTGCCCTGTTACTTTCCCTGCTTTAGCCCAATCCCCTTAGATAGAGGAGGACACTGAGGCCCAGAGAGGTCATTGCTTTACCCAGAGTCTCTCAAGGAGTGAGGACCAGGTCAGCACCAGGGTTCATCCTCCTGACCTGCCAAAGTCCACTCTTGTTGCAATCCAGCAATGAGAGGGCCCTTCCCTCCCCCCACCACTCCCTCCCTACTCCCAGCCCTTTCTTACGCCATGAGGAAGCGAGCTCCAGCCTCGCCCTTGGATTCCGAGTGGCTGGGGTCCTCCCTGGCAGATAACCCGCAGATGCCTAGGCTGAGGCCCAGCAGGTTGCAGATCACCACAAGCAAGATGACAGAGCACAGCACGCATCCCAAAATCCACCTGTCACAGAGAGAATATGGGGCTCACTGAGAAAGAAAGCCAGCTGACACCGGAGGGCTAGCCTGGGACCTAGGCCTCTAGGCCCCAGACTGGGTCTTTAGAAGTTGGAAGTGCAGACACATTTCCTGAGGTCTCACAGCTTAGGCTCAGGTTTAGGTGTACGCATTCTGGGGAGACATAGGAGTTAGGGTTCTTGGCTTAAAAGGAGGCAGTGGTCTTGTCAGGCTGGAAGGGAAGTGGAGAGGACGGAGGTTTAAAGTGCTACTCACCTGTATGCCTCATATCGTTGCACCTCCTGCAAGTAGGGGCGGCTGTGCTGTTCCCACCCATCCAGTGCCTCGCTCCAACGGGAAGCCGCCTCTGAACCTGGGAACCCCTGGGCCAGCATCCTCACACCTTCAGGCTGCTCAGCCAGTGTGTTTTTCAGATCTGCCCAAAGTCACGGGGGTTTTAGAGGAAGGTATAGAGGGCACCCAGGAGTCAGGGCTAAATCTCTGGGACTCACAGAGAGCCCACCAGACAGGGAACATAGCCACCACCCCCATCACTGGCCAGCTCACTCCTCTCCCAGCAAGCCTTCCCTGGAAGAGGTGTGGCGGTGGGGGGTAGCACGCCAGGCAGCCAGCCAGGCCCCTCACCTTTGACCACATTGGCTGTCTGCAGTGCAACCAGGAGCGGGAGGTTATTGAAGGTGGCGTTCTCCTGCAAGGCCAAGCAAGGCTGTGGTCTATTGTTCTCTGCCTGGAATTCTGCCTTGGGGTCTCAAAGTCACAGGCCCAGAGGGAGAGTGCTGCTAGTCAACGTTCCAGGCAAAGGAAGTGCTCCTTTTGCCCTTGCAAACATGGATTCTCCTGCCTGCCTGAGGTGCTCCGCACATGGCACATTATGAAGTCCTATACCCGCTTCTGCTCAAGGCCGCTTCCTAGACAACGGGTGGTTTTCATTCTCTCGCCCGGTCTCACCTATCCCCTCTTCACAGCCAGCTCTACTCCCTCACCCGGGCTCCAACCTTACATCTGTTTTAGCCTGGCTTTCTTCTTCCCAGGCTCCCAGCATAACTGACTCACCGATTCCCCAACTCCAGGCCCTGGGTCACAGGCTCTGACTCATAGGGTACCACCCCCGCCTTGCCTTGGCTGTCTCCACCCAGAGAGCAGGCCTGCCCTCCAGGGTGCAGCCAAAGCACCTGCTCCCCTCTGGCCCAAAGACCCCCATCCTTTATGGGAGCCCAACTTTTTCTGAGCTGCAGACTTGCCACTCTCGTCTGACTTTGTGCACTGGGGACAGGCACAACAAGCCTTTATTTAGCCCAGGTTGGCCCAGGTTGAGGGTGGACTCAATTTAGGCAGGTTCTTTTTGGAGTTTTCAACATAGGGTTTCCCTATATAACACTGGCTGTCCTGGAAGTCACTCTGTAGACAAGGCTGGCCTTGAATTCACAGATATCCCCCTACCTCTGCCTCCCAAGTGCTGGGATTAAAGATGTGGGCCACCACCACCACCACCATCCGGCTTAACTAGGTTCTTCTTGTTCCAGAGAGTGAAACCAGCTGGAGCCCTTCCCTTGTTAGTTCCCAGGCAGGTGGAGCAAGAACCCAGGTAACCAAGACAGGCACTTACCTCCTGGACCATGCTGGAGAAGTTGGCCTCTGGGACACCGTTCAGCTGATGCAGGACATCATCCACAGAGGGCACCTGTAAATGGGGCGTGTCTATGACATGGGAAAGATCCCTATAGGAGAAAGGAGGTGCCTCTGAACCCCTAGCATCCTCACATGTAAAACTGGGACCAGAGAACCCTGGAAGCTATTACACATGAAGCGTAGGGCTCAGTGTGTGGCACAGAGAGCTTTGGCTCACTCTTAAGAAAGGAGGGTCTTTAACCCCCAGGGTACCCTGGAAAGGACGGCATAGCCCAAGGAAAGAAGGCCCCCTGATCACTAGGATGCTACAAAGGTGCAGGCTAGGTCAGTCCTTCCAAGTCCCAGTGGCTTTGTTCAGGGCCTGCACCTGGCTAAAGTCAGCACCCAGTTGCAGAGCACTGGCCCGGCCTAGGGCTCCCTTGCAGTTCCCTTGGCACCGGCTCTCCTGAAGCAGCGTGAGCAGGCGTTTTTGGTGTGCCTGCACAGGTGGTTGCAGGTACTGCTGACCCTCCTGCAGCTCCACTGAGGTGGTGTTCAGGGCTCGAAGGTCATCTATGGAGACCTGCAGGGCTAAGAGAGTCACACATGGCCTGAGGATCTCCTCGCTTCCTGGTGCCCTCAGCAGCCCAGGAAAAAGAGGCACCCTCCCCCTGGCTAAAGGGACATAAACTGTCAATAGCCACAATGGAAACTGCCTCTGGGTACATGAGGCCAGGGAGTAGGCAGGGATGCCACATACAGGATCCCAGCATAATGGAAGGAGAAACGTTCGGGTGGAGCTGGGGTAAGTGCTTGAAATACCGGGGTGGGGGATGGGAGAACTGGCTCCTAAAGAACACCTGCTGGACCCACCCACATATAGGGCACTGGTCCTACTTACCCTGACCCAGGCTGTGCACTGAGGCTAGCACTGGGTACACTGTGCTCTTGAGCTGGTTATAAATTATGTCCCCAAGGTTCTCACCGACACCTGCACAACATGGGGCACTTAACAGGGCTGGTCCCCTGCACCCCACCCCCCAGGAGCTGAGGACATCCTCATGGCTGAGGCCCATGAACCCTGGCCTCCTTGTCCTGCAGTAGTATTGCTGCTACACAGGGAGATCCCTCTTTGTGAAGTGTCCCCTCCCTCTACCCCCCTCCCGAGTCCAGGTTAAGGGAGCTGGGAGGTTCCCCCCCCTCCCCCGAGGAAGGCCAGGGCAGAGGGACCTGGAGTTGACCGACTGTAACCCTCACCATCCAGCTCCTTTGAGACTTGCTCCTGGGGCACGGAGAACTGCTCAGCCACAGCCTGTAACTCCTAAGCAAACACAGGGGAGTAAGCCATGTTCCCTGTCCTTCAACAAAGTCCAACAGTTAGGGATTTCAGGGACTTTGCATCAGGGGGCAGTTAAGTGCACATGGGAAAGGCTACCCTCTCTGCTTTGAAGGTTATCCACATCTGGCTTGAAGCAGGACATACACACACACACACACACACACACACACACACACACACACACACACACACACACACGGGAGGTGTATACTAAGAACTCACTTCAGGAACATCTGAGACCAGGCCTTTTAGGCTGAGCAGGGTCTCGGGGACAGCTTCCACACTTGGGCCTGTCTGACTATGTGTATACTGGTTCGTAGCAAAAGCGCAGACCATACCAATCCTGCAGGAAGGGGAGGCAAAGGAAAAAGGGTTTGCAATGTGCCCAGGAGCACAGACAGGGCCACCATCCAGTCCCCCCACCTGACCTAGGCAGCCTCTCACAGAAGTACGAGCGTGGTCAGCAGCAGGAAGGACATGAGGGTGCCACGTTCACAGGCCATGGCCTTGTGCTCCGTCTTCACTCTGCCCCCGCAGCGCCTGCGGCAGCGGCAGCAACAAAAGCAGAGCCCGGTGGTGGGCACCAACAGGAGGTAGAGGCCGGCAATCACAGCACACGCCACGTAGCCTGCCTCATACCGAACCACCTGGGCAAGGCAGCAGGGCATGAGGGGGCTGTCCTGCCTTTCTCCTTCTTCAGCAGAAGTCAGGAGTGGGGAGAATGCCTGTGTGCCTCTATTTGTGCCCTAGTGAGCCCACACAGGACACACAAGGTAAGTGGCATCCTTGCTAATTACCATTGTACAGACGAAGCAACTCGGGTCTAAGGGCAGTGAGGACCACTCCAGACCCCACTGTGAGTAAAAAGAAGATATGGGGCTTGAGCTCAGAAGGGAAAAGGGTGCCTAGGACCTCACTCCGGCAAACACTCAGCAAGGTGGGCTGAACTGAGCAAGGCGGGGGGGCCCCTTCTGCTCACCCTTAACTCCGGTCCCCAGCCCCTGTGCCTCTGTGCTTACACTTACCTCATCTGTCTTCACAGAAGACGGATCATTCAGCAAGGTCTTTATCAACTCTAGGGAAAGGAAGCAAGCTGAGGGTTTGGGGATAGCCACTGCCTTGTCCTTGTGTCTCGCCTGTCCCCACTGTCAGGCTAAGAAAGGTTCTTGAGAAAGCAGTGTCATGTGGCTGTGACAGCTTGCCAGGCCTCATCACGCTGCAGGAGAGGCAGCTGGTAGAAGAAGGCCTCAAGCCGACCTTCTGGACCCTTCTGGGTAGGCCCTGTGGCTGGCCAGGTAGTCCACCCCCTCCTCCTCCTGCCTCTTCTGGCCCTCCTGAGCCCTGACACCATGGCACTGGGACAATGAAACATGATTTAACATACTGTTCTTGCACTTAGAAAGGAAAGGGAGTTGGTCCAAGGTCAAACAAGAAGGTTAGAGAGCGGCTTGTGGAATCTCAGAACGTAGGGGCAAGAAGAAGGTTGCGTAGCTCCGCAAACCTCAGCCTGCGAATGCTTGTGGACAGGACGCACAGAGGCGAGCTTGCGACCTAGTGCCTGAAGATGTTCGCTGGGGGAGGGGACACTCACCTGACGGGAAGGGGTTGAGCTGAACCACGGAGAGGAATCGTCGCACGGTACCATAGAGGGAGTCCAGGGGCCCCGGCGCGCGAACACGAGGGGCCAACAATCGCGTCCTGGCCACCTGAGCGAATGCCAGGTGGTCGGACCGGCAGTCGGCTGCCACAGCTCCGGGCAGGCTAAGGGCCAGCGCCAGGCTCAGGCCCAGCAGGGGCACCATGAAGCCGGGCGTGCGGGTCATGAGTTCGGGCAGGTGGGCAGCACAGGCTCCGGCGGCGGACAGTGCGGGCCAGGCCGTGCATCCTTCTACAGCCTTCTTCTCTCGGTCCCCGTGGCTCTACAAACCGGCCCGACAGGTTTGGGCTCCGGAGCTACCAGGTCGTCCGCCGGGAGCGTAGGAAGGGCAGGGGCGGAGGCCGGATGGGGGCAGGGCCGGGCCCAGCAGCCCTTGGCGATCTCAGTGGAGCTTGTACCTCTCTCCCCTCCCGACATGCTGTGCAGGGGCAGCCTGGAGCCCGTCCGGGGGGTCCCTTAGAGTCTCTGGATTATCTAGGACCGCCCAATTTCAAACAGAATTTTCCACACTCAACTCCAGCAGCCCAACCTGAGGGCTGGTTAAAGATGGCCACGGAGTGAAACCCTGGCCAGTAGGAGAGGTCCTAAGACCAGACCCATAAACCAGGAACCAGCATGGCTCTTCCTACTTCCTCTGGGTACTGTTTTGTTCCCAGAAGTGACCTCTGCCAGGCCAATCTGGAGCAGGCACTGTCCTTAGGGAGAGCAGAGGGATGCCCTCTGGCCTAGCCATGCCATCTGGTCATAACTGGCAAGAACTTGACGGAAGTTATGTCCCTAAAGATCTGTGATTTGTGAAGGACTCAGGATCCTGTACCTGAGCAGGTGATGGAGAGATACTCCTGATGGAAAGAGGACGTTTCTTGTAGCATTATTCATGGACTACCTGGAAGGCCATGACTGAGGAACTGCTGAAAGAAGCATCCCCCAGAACACAGCGGGCAGTCATCAAAGTGAGTGAGAAGTGTCCTTTTGGCCTGGATAGATCTTTATGCATTAATAAGCACAAACAGTTATTACAGACATGAAGACACATAACAGCGATTCTTTCCAGTAGAAAGAATGAATATATATATATGTACATATATATATCATGATTAGTTATACATATAACATGTATTCTATACATATAATAATGCATGTATTATAATATATACGTTTAACCTATGTATATTATACTGCTGAGCACAGTGGCACACACCTGTAATCCCAGCACTCGGGGAGGCAGAGACAGGTGGATCTCTGAATTTGAGACCAGCCTGGTCTACAAATTGAGTCCAGGACAGCCAAGGCTACACAGAGAAACCCTGTCTTGAAAAACAAACAAACATATACATATATAATATATAAATTTTTTTTAACTAATTAAAAAATTTACTCAGTCTACCTCTCTCTGTGTGTATGAGCGCAGGATGCCACCACCTTGTTGAGAGGCAAGGCTTCTTTAGTTTCTGCCGTTATGCTCTCTCTGGGCTAGCTGGCCCTAGGCTGGAGTGTCTGGGTAGTTCTGCCTCAACTTCCCATCTTGACCTTGGAGTGTTGTTAGATTGCAGATTCTTGCCACCATGTCTGGCTTTAAAACCAATTGTTTTGTTATATTTATTTATTTACTCTGTGTGTATGTGTGTGTGTGTGTGGGGGGGGGGGCTGTGGTGGTTAGTTGGCAGGAGTTGGTTCTTTCCTTCCATTATCTGAGTCCTGGGAATCAGACTCCAGTCAGCAGCAGGGTTGACACCACCACCTTTACTCTCCCAGCCATATCTGGATTTCAAGAAGTGGAGTCCCAACTCAGCCTGTCAGGCAGGACTGTGCAGCAAATGCTTGCACCAGCTGAGCAGCCTTGCTAACCCATCGCAGCAGTTTTTAGTTCTCTTCCGCTCACCTGCACATCTCCAGCCCTGGGCCTTAAGCATAGGTTAACTGGCGGGTAAAGAAGTGACAGGAAGTGTTGGGGATGTAGTTTAGTTGCTGGAGTGTTTGACTGCCTTTCACAAAGCCCGGGGTTCCATCCCCAGCATCACAAAAAACTGGTGAGAGCCCGTAGTCCCAGAACTTAGGGTTTGAGGCAGGAGGATGAGGAGTTTAAGGTCACCCTCAGTGAAATAGCAAGTTCCAGGCCAGCCCAGGCCACATGAAATGCTGCCTTTACAAATAAAAAGTAATGGAGATGGTGTGTGAGTTTCCCTGGAGGGCACCCAGCTTGGCTCAGTACTGGTTTGTGGGGCACATGGGCTGTTACTGATAAAGACTGGTCTGAGTGTGAGTCAGGGCTGAGCTCACAGCAGCAACCCACAGTCACCCTCACAGTTCTAGCAGAGTTGGGAGGACAATAGTGCACCGTCATGGAAGGCATGGTCCACTTAATAACGGGGTGCACCCTGAAAACAGGACTTCATTAAAGGATGATTCAGAGAAGAAGATCAAGGCTGTAGTGAGGAGTGGGTTGTGGTGTCCTGGTACCCAGTTAGCATACCTGGAGCCCTGGTATGCAAAGGGAGACACCTTGACTAATTTTCCCTCTCCTCCCATGCCCCCCACTGTGCTGGAAAGCTGAATACAGGTTTTCCCACCCAGCCCAGGCCATCATCCTCGGTGCTAGCCTGTGTCCCCTTTCTCCCTAGATTCTGCTGTTGGGATGATTCCCGGGCTATCACAATCTAACTCTAGCCCTGTTTCCAGCAGGATGGAAATAGCTTCTTACCAAACACGACGTAATCCACCTACTGGACAAATAGAGGCTGCCATTGGAGATTTAAAAAAGAGGTGTGTGTGTGTGTGTGTGTGTGTGTGTGTGTGTGTGTGTGTGTGTGTTCTGATTTGGGTAAACTAGTGGTATGGGAATTTGTGTTGCAGCTCTGGGGTTGTGGGGGAGGGCAGGGGAAGACTGGAGTCTCTGTGGACTTGGTAAATAAGCAGGTCCCTCTTCTGCCCACTCAACTCTCTCTCCTTAATTATCATAATTAAGACAATCACTGCCTGCCACCATTGTTTTCATAAATGCCTGTAATAAAAATGTAGCACTTTGAAGGTGAGATTTCCCCAGGAAAGAAACAAAACATACAAGCCTCTTCCTCAGCCTGAGGCCAGGAAAGGTTATAAAGATAATCCAGGTAGAGAAACTGAGGCAGGGAAAGGACTTTCCTAAGTTGGTCTCCAGATCAGGAACCAATGCCACAACAAAGCCAGACCTTAGTGGGATAGTGCATTATCAGGCTAGCTCAGTCCCACTTTCTCCACTCTAGCCATACTTGGGCTAGGTGGGGGTCACAGGGCAAAAGGATGGAGTTCTGAACATTTAAGGTAGCCTACAGTTGGGAAAAAGCATCTAGGACAAAGTCCATTTAAAAGACAACAACAGGGCTGGAGAGATGGCTCAGTGGTTAAGAGCACTGGCTAAAAGCAAAGGACTCAAGTTCAATTTCCAGAATCTACTTGACAGCTTACAACTGTGTATGACTCCTGTTCAGGGGATCTGACACCTTCACACAGACATACATGCAGTCAAAAGACCAATGTACATAAAATAAAAATAAGCCAGGCATGGTGGCGCACACCTTTAATCCCAGCACTCGGGAGGCAGAGGCAGTCGGATCTCTGTGAGTTCAAGGCCAGCCTGGTCTACAAAGTGAGTCTAGGACAGCAAAGGCTACACAGAGAAATCCTGTCTCAAAAAAAAAACCAAAACCAAAAACAAAATATAAATATAAATCAATAAATAGATAATAAAAGATGATTTGTTGTTGTTGTTGTTGTTGTTGTTGTTATTGAGAAAGGGTCTCACTATGTAGCCCTGGCAGGCCTGAAACTCTTTATATAGACCAGGCCTCAAACTCAGAGAGCTGTCTCTACCTCCTAATCGCAGGTTGAAGATATACACAATCATACCTGCCTAAGATTTATTTTTATTATTTTAAATTACGTGTGTGTGTGATTGCGTGTGTGTGTGTGTGTGTGTGTGTGTGTGTGTGTGTGTGTGTGTATGTGTGTGTGTGTGTGAGTGAGTGCACAGGTACCCACAGAGGCCAGAGGCATCATCAGATTCTCTGGCGCTGGAGTTACAGGTGAGTCACCCTGTACGGTGCTGGGGACTGAGCTCAGGTTCTCTGAAAGAGCGGGCTGTAATGATGAACCATCTCTTTACCTCCCTAATTTATTTATTTATTTATTTATTTATTTATTTTTGAGATAGCTTTTCTCTGTAGCATTGGCTGTCCTGGACTCACTATGTAAACCAGGCTGGCTTCCAACTTACAAAATTCTGCCTACCTCTGCCTCCCAAGTGTGGGAATTAAAGGCGTGTGCCACCACTGCCTGGCATTCGTTCTCTTTTTCAACCATGTGAATCCTAGGGATGGGACTCAGGCCACCGGATGGTGGCAACTGCCTTTACTTGCTGAGCCTCATATAACTTGCTAAATACTGAAAGTGGGAAACAGGATGGTTATACAGGTCCCCTTACACACTGTCAGGACATTGAAAGCTTCCATCCAGCCGTGCTTAAGGGAGGGTTGTCTTGTCTTCAGACAGAATGTGAGTTCGGAATAAATGGTAGAGCCAGGAGGTGGTACATGTCTGTGCAGCTGCAATTCTAACCCGTGGGAGGCTGAGGTAGAGAGGATGAGGATGGCGCATTTCATGGCAGCCTAGCCTATACAGTGAGACTCTGTCTGCAGGGGCGGGGGAAGGGAGGGGGAAGCTGGCTATAGACACACACCTGTGTAGTCTCAGCTACTAGGAATTCTGGGGCAGGAAGATGATCTGAGCCCAGGAGTTTGAGACCAGGCTGGGTACAATAGTAAGATTCCTTCAAAACAAACAAACACAATTTAAAAGCAAATAAATCAAACAGATAGGCAAGCCCCAGACTAAAGTTCTATATGAAAGAGAGCACCTGTGAGGGAGGGGTCAAGCAAGTGGGCAGCACTGAAGGAGACTCTTTGATAAGCAGCTATCCTTGGGAATGTCATCGTCATATCCTCATCAGGCAGTAAAGAGAGGGTACTGTGCTCAGGGTCTCTGACAGTAACTACAGACCGGACGTGACTTCCATTTAGTTACTGAGCATGTGCTGGAAGGTGGGTATGCAGGGGCCATAGCAGCTTATAGTGGCCAGAGTTGGGAGCCAGGGCCCATGCAGGCAGAAATGGCTGAGCTTTGGTTATTCATGGCAGTGTAAGCTTCTAGAAGCAGCAACCTAATATCAACTAGATCCTCTAAGACGACCTTGAGGCCTCGGGCCAGCTAAAACCTCATTCCTGCAGCACAAGCTCCCTAGGTAGGCTCTGTACTCTCAGCATGGCCACCTGAGTCCCTAGGATGTGAGAGGCAGTCACCATGTCCTAAAAACGGTGTCAGATAGGAGGACAGCACCTTCTGGCCCAAGCCAGACCTCTCCGGGGCTATTGGCTTGGGACCACGTCCTTCTGGTTGCCCAGAACCTCCTTCACTGCCTCTCTTTTCTCAGTCACGAGAGGGTTTGGCTCAGTATCAGGACCTGAGCCACATTTGAGACGAATTTCAGGCCCTTTTCCTCTCCTGGCACTGCAGTCACAGCCTCTGAGGAAGAAGACAAAAATAGAAGTCCATTTTGTAGAGCCTTGAGGTTGAGGGGCCACATGAGGGTCCAGTACCACCCCAGCAGCCCCTCTGAGAGCCCAAGAGAGATAATGAAGACATGTTGGAGATGAGCCTTGGGTCTATTCTAACATTGTCATAGTTCAATTGGGGTTGCCATTACAGATTCCCCGAAACTAAATAATTTATAAAGAAAAGGGGCTTCGGGATGGAGATTGTGAGGGGACAGGTTTGTGGAATCATCCTAGAAAACATCTAGCTAGAAGTGTCTGAAAGACAGGTTTGCTTTTAAATGGAAGCTTAGGTTTTCGCTGCTCTTTCTAGTTTCCAAAATGTATAAATAATAAATATTTAAATCCTTAAAAAAAAAAAGAAAGAAAGAAAGAAAGAAAAGGGGCTTATTCCAGTTACAGTGCTAGCATCTGCTTGGCTCCAGGGAGGACTTCTTAACAGGTAGCACCACAATGACGGAAGCTCATGCGCAAGAGATCACACTGAGAGACAGGAAATGGGAGACTGGAGAGACTAGACATTCTCATATAAAAAACGCACTCTTAAGATAGGTGTGGTGATACACACCTTTAATCCCAGCACTTGGGAGGCAGAGGCAGGCATATTGCTGTGAGTTCGAGGCCAGTCTGGTCTACAAAGTGAGTCTAGAACAGCCAAGGCTAATACGAGAAACCCAGTCTTGAAAAACAAAAACAAAAACAAAAAACAGCCTACTCTTGAAAGAACTAACTCCATGAGATCAACCTTAATCCCATCCAAGAATGCTACCACTTGAATCTGAAATGTAGCCAGCTGGTTCATGCTTTAAACATGTGGTTCTCAGGTGATGCTATTTTGGGGATATGGGTGCCTGGTTGCTACCTTGCTTTCTGCTTCCTGGTCTGTCAGGCTGTGAACAGCCTTTGCCACATATTCAACCACCATGAGTAGAGCCGTCCTGCTATGATGGGCTGAAGTCCTCTACAGCTGTGAGCTGAGGGAGCCATCATCAGACAGCTCCATAGAAGGTTTGCAATGTCACAGTCATCACTCTACAGCTGTGATGCTTCCTGATGACGGTTTGACTAGCAGATATGGTTTTCTCACAAGTTTTGGGCCTCACATTCGGGTTGGCTTTATGTCTTCCTCAGACACACATTTCCAGAGGATATTTTGAGGCAAGACTGTGTAAAGCAGGGCCCTCCTGCGGAGGGAGATGTCATCCAAGTCAAGTGGCCTGATGGTAAACGCCGGGGCAAGGTATCTTGGCTCAGTTGTTGTCTATATGTACCAGGATGAGTCTAAAGATGGCTTCTAGGCAAAGATAAAGAGAGAAGCCACATACACTTTAGAAGATGAATTGACGGAGAGGGCAAATGCAGCCACGGCCTCTGATGTATGATTGAAAGACACTTTTTATAGTGTTGACCTAACCCAAGGGGAGAGGAGGAGGCGGAGTGCCGAGCTCCAGGCTCACAATGCCTATGTGGGTAACCCCGGCAATCACACTTTTTAAAAGAATTCTTTCCAGGAGGTTGGAAGAGACAGTGATTGACACACACTGCCGCCACAAAGCAGCTTGGACCAGAAGAGGAAAGACAAAGAGGCAGCCTGGGGTTATCGCTGGATTTGGGGATCTCGGTGTGCCTCTGGCATTGTAAACAGGATTAAATAAAGTTAACCCTAGGTCAAGAGGAGAAGCAATCAACCAGTTGACCGGGACTGAACAGAGGAAAGGAAGTCAGGAGTATGGATAGAGAGGCTGTCAGGAAGCAGAAGGGAGGGACATTCATTCATTTGAGGGTTTTTGAGCCAGAGTGAGAAAGAAGAGCTCCCCTCCCCCCCAGCTCCCTCCCCCCCCAGTCTGGGACATCTGTTGTAGAGGAAGGCCAGCTGGATGCTTTCTCTGCCTCTCTAAGCTAACAGGTTTTCACCCCAGCATCTGGCTCCCAAGTCTTTGTTGGCAAAACTGAGTGATTGAGATTTTGTTAAAAACAATACTAATGTAACATAAATTTTCTTTGTAAAACAGCCTGGAAATGTACCAGCATATAAAAAAATTTTAATTTCCATTGTCTCCTTTTAAAAAGTTGTTTCTATTTACTGGTCACAATGGTGCTAAAGGAAGGGTGGTGGTCCTAATGACTGAGTCATTTCCATGTGGCCACCACCTCTTAAGGACTCTGTTAACCGACCATTACCATACTGGGGATCAAGCTTGCAGTATATGAGTCCTTGGGAACAGTCAAGCCTACTGAAACCATAGCAACATCTTCTCTAATCTGGGCCTGTGTGTTGTGTAAAATTTTCCTTCAAGATTGCAACGTTTGCCGGCAGTGGTGGCACACGGGACTCGGCACTCAGGAAGCAGAGGCAGAGGCAGAGGCAGAAGGATTGCTGTGAGTTCAAGGCTAGCCTGGTCTACAAAGCGAGTCCAAGACAGCCAAGGCTACACAGAGAAACCTTGTCTCAAAAAAAAAAAAAAAAAAAGATTGCAATGTTCCACCGTGCAGGGACTTTCCTTAAACAGAAAGGTAAATAACTCAAAATAGCTTCAGGAAGTCCCTGAAACTGAACAAATTCTCTAAGCCTCTCCCTGCCAGAGTAAGCAATAAAAGCTGAGTCCAGGGGGCTAGAGAGACGGCTCAGAGGTTAAAAGCACTGACTGCTCTTACAGAGGTCCTGAGTTCAATTCCCAGCAACCACATGGTAGCTCACAAGCATCTATAATGAGATCTAATGCCCTCTTCTGGCCTGCAGGCACACATACAGGCCGATCACTGTATACATAATAAATAAAAATCTAAAAAAAAAAAAAAGCTAAGTCCCTCTCACTCAGATGAGTGAAGCAAAGAAGACTTTCAGACAGGCCCAACTGCAAAGCAGACTCTGACACCAGACCAGCTGCCTAGAGGAAAGAGAAGTCAGTGAAGTTGCCTGCAAGAGGTGTAGACCAATTAAGTCACTTGGAAGGAAAACACTCCAACTTATTGAGCTGCCTGCAGGCTGTGCAGTGTGTTCCAGCTGTGTGAGCTGTCACCATGCTGGGATGATACAGTTGTCTTTGAGTCACTCCTGCTCTTGCAAGTAATCCCTCACCTATATTCCTGCAAGTAACCGTAATAAAACTCATTGGTCAGCCATGTTGGACTTTGGTGGTATCCACACGTTGATCACCATGGGTTCCCTATCTGGGGTGAGCAAATGTATGTGTCGCATCTCTCGGTAAAAGTTTTGTCACACAGCATCTCTCGCACTCTCAGGAGTACTGTCAATGTGAACAGTCCTCTGACCGTGTTCAACACTAAGAGATGTGATAGCACAGCTAGGAAGGGTCACACGCTCTTCCCTTGGCGTGTTTGGGGAAGACACAGGATGTAGGGGCAAGGGTTCTTCTCTCAGAGTGGGCTGGCAGAAAGCATTTATCTTGATGACAAACCCACCCAGATAGAGTGAGGGGGTTAGGTTAGGTGCAGCCAGCTGGGATGAATAGAAAGAAAGAAGAAAACCTGAGACAGACCACCCTATTACCACCAAATCTCTCAAGAAATTCCTGTTGGTGCCGTCTTCTCAGCCTCAGAGCCTGTCTCTGCTCAACACCTAGAAATTATTTTTTTTTTTAATGCTTAATTACGCAAAACCATCAGGGGAGTGGGGGTGGGTGGATGTGACAGCACAGAGCCATATGACAGGGCAAAAGTTTCAAAGAATCTTGACCAACTGGAAGGATGGGTTCAAGCACACAGCAGTGCATACAGGCCTGAGAAATCGATGACCAAACCACAGATTCTTAGATTCTAGAGTCTACTGTCTGTGGAGACAGAGTTTATAATGGATTGGCTGACCACAATTCAGAGTCAATAATGAGGTGAGACACCTAAGACAGCTCTGTAATTCTAGTTAGCTGAGATGTCACAGGTCAGGCCACAGAGCCAGGGCTGCTGTCTGATGCAGGTCAGCCATGCAGTTTGGGTGCACTCTACAGATAACCATGGCAAGGTATGGTAGGGTACAGGCTGGCCTCCAGGCAGGGTCAAAGGGCACTGAACCAGGAGAGGCTGCCTGGGCTGAGGACAGGGGCTACTGAAGGCCCAGAGCATGGACAGGAAGGCGGGGGGGGGGGGTGGGGGTGGGTGGGGGAGGTGCTAGTGAGAGACCACGCTGGCTTCTGGATGCAGTCAAAAGACTTGACCGACTCTCATTTGGTACTCACATCCACCCTCTGCCCCTTCATATACCTGGTGGCCACCAAGCCTGGATCATGGCCACAACTGATGAGGATGGGCACAAATCCCGGAAGCCCTTCCCTTCCCATGCAGCTAGTGCTCTCTGCAGGGTGAGACGTACACACACACACACACACACACACACACACACACACACACACACGCAGCAAAATGAGAATCTTCTTGGGACAGATACACCTATCTGATATAACTGTTCACCGAAACACACCATCTCAAAACACATAAAGTGTGGGCACATTCCCCTGCAAGTGACAATATAGTGTAGGAATTGTGCAGCTGTCCACGCCCCAAAACATGAAATTGGGAGAGGCTTCCATGCTATATGTCCTTTTTTTTTTTTGGTTTTTCGAGACGAGAATTTCTCTGTGTAGCCTTGGCCATCCTGGACTCACTTTGTAGACCAGGCTGGCCTCGAACTCACAGCGATCCGCCTGCCTCTGCCTCCCGAGTGCTGGGATTAAAGGCGTGCGCCACCACATCCGGCCGTGCTATATGTCTTTACCCAAAGAAATGCCAGCTGTTACAGTTGGGCATGGTGGTACACACTAGTAATCCCAGCATAAAGGCAAAAAATCAGAAGTTCAAGGTCATCCGAACTACATTGTGAGCTGGGGACCAGCTTGGGCTACATAAAACTGTGTCTCAAAATACAAAGTGTTCTACGCTGTTGAGACCACAAAACAGTGGCAAAGGTACTCATTCCTCTAAGGTCACCTGTCTTCCCTGACAACATGAAAGCCCCTCACATCCTTAGTCAAAAAGCAGGTCTTGACCGCCTCCGCTCTTCCTTTCTCCTTGATAGAAATTGCTGGACGCTGGTGGGAGTTTTGCAGTTAGTCGTCTCTGAAGACAGAGGTTACTCCTAGCGAGAAGGATGCCGCGTTGAAGCCGAAGCCGCACTTCCTGGGTGGCCCCTCCGGCCAGCCGGGCCCCTCAAATGAGGGCCGCTCCCAGCAGAGCACCTGCAGCTCAGCCTCCAGCAGCAGCTGCACCATCTGCAGTTGGCTCACCTGCCGCTGCACCCCGGCAGCCAGGCCTGATGGCCCAGATGGCAACCACTGCAGCGGGTGTGGCTGTGGGCTCTGCCGTGGGGCACACCCTGGGTCACGCCATCACTGGGGGCTTCAGTGGAGGAGGTAACGCTGAGCCCACAAAGCCTGACATCACTTAACCAGGAGCCTCAGGGATCCCAGCTGCTGGACCAGCAGTCTTGTGGGCCTTGCTCTCTTGAGATCAAGCAGTGTCTGGAGTGTGCCCAGAATCAGAGTGACGTCAAGCTGTGTGAGGGCTTCAACGAGGTGCTCTGGCAGTGCAGAATTGCAAATGGTTTAATCTAATCAAGAAATTCAAACTGAAGAAATGTAAATTGGCGTTACTAAGTTTGATAGTGCAAATATGGACCCTTATTTCTAAAGCTCCATTGCTTCAGAACGGCCATGAAAGAGTTTTACTACAGATGTTCACTGAGGCTTGCAGTGTTGGTGGCTGGGCAAGTGGTTGGCCTTGTGTTTTGTGAGTTAATATAAAGTGGGTTAATATAATTGCTCAGGCAGAAAGAAAGGATGGGACAGGAGCAGAGAGAAGGCCTGGCAGCCACAGAAGGGATGGGATGTTCACCAAGCTGCAAGGTATCAGGGTCACCTTTGAGGTCCCAAATGAGATTCTCCAGAGTCAGGATGCAGGCTTTGCGGGGTTCTGGTGGCAGAAGAGGACCGAGATCTGGGGCACCACAGACCCTCATGCCAGGAGCAGCCTTTACCTGAGGGAACAAGGCCACCCTACTTCCTAGCCTTCTGAGGTTTCTGCACAGGGTGTGGAAGGGCTATCAAGACACCATTCCTGCCTTGGCCATCTGTACCTGCCCTTCCTGTCTACCACAGGCAGGCAAGGATAAGTCCTCAGAATGCCAGGTTTCAGGCCCAGCACTGCACACCCAGAAGGGAGAGCAAGCAGGGTGTAGACTCGGGGAGGACTGTTCTCAGAGGGGGTAGGGCAGTGGACTAGCAGGGAAGGCCAGCTGTGGGGGACCCCTGAAGCACCAGGGACTGTCTTCTTCAACTCCTATCTGGCCTGGGTGATCTTCTATGATGGCATCTTGACCTTGAAGTTGTCAGCCTAGAGAACTGGGGGGGAAATACACTTCGGTGTCTAACTTGTGATTGCTTCATGGAGAAAGCTGGCCACGCGTTCTGTAGCCACCATGTTTACATTCCAGGCTGCGAGGAGCTGGTCTCCCTACCGATTGAGGGAACATTCCCTAAGCAACCTTCTGAGACGTTGGCCCCAAACCCTGGACTTTTATCTCTTTGGTTAGAACTTGCTTTTAAGGCTGCCCAGGGCCCCAGGAGGTCAGGGAGGGGGGAGGCGTCTTCGGCGTGGGGTCTGAAGATGATGACATTATCCAATCTGTGTCATTTCCAGCTTCTCTTCCCCATGTTGTCACTCCTGGGGTGCCTGTATGCTGTGGAGCGTGTGGACATCATCCTTGTGTGACTCTCTGCAGGAGTAGCCCTGAGGCAAAACGGCTCCCTTGAAAACCCTTTTGATTAATATTCGGTTAAACCCTGTTAACCTTGAAGGCCCTTTTTATAAGGGCTTCGTCGATTCCTGATGGAGGTCCTTCATCTCTCCTTAAAAGCCCCACCATCATTTTTTAATTTAATTTTTAAGATATTTATTTTTATTTTATGTGTGGGGGTGGGTTTTTTTTGTTTGTTTTGTTTTGTTTTGTTTTTGCCTGCGTGTGTGTCTATGTACCACATGCTTGCTTGACGCCTGTGGAGGCTGGAAGACGGCATGGATCTCTTGGAACTGGAGTCACAGACAGTAGTTAGCTGCCATATGAGTGCTGGGAATTGAACCCAGGTCCTCTGGAAAATTCTCCAGTGCTCTTAACTAACCACTGAGCCATCCCGCCAGTCTCTCGTTCTCCGCCCGCCCCACGCCCCCACAGGATCTCATATATTCCAGGCTGACTTCCAACTTAGTATGTAGCAGAGGATAACACTGGGCTTCTGCAGCTCCGGTCCCCACCCCTTGAGTGCTGGGATTCTAGGCATGTGCCACCTTGTCCCTGTTTTTGATGTGCTAGTGGTCAAACCTAGCGCTGAGCAAACATTACCAACAGAGCCTGAAGCCCCACCTCTTAACACCATCCCATCAGCCACTAGGGTTTTATGCCTGGACTCTGGAGGGAAGGCAGTCAGACAGTAGCAGTGTGCTAAGTCTTCCTCCTTCTTAGACCCTGTTATTGAAAACCCACCCAGGCAAAGCACCAATGCACATAAAGTACAACTAAATAAATTATTTTAGGAAAAGAAAAAGAAAAAGAAAGCCCAAACTGGTGAAAACATGAGGAGGTTTTGTTTGGGGCTAGAGAGTGGACACCTCCACATGCCTGGCCCTTTGCTTGTCGCTCTGGGAGCTGGGTGTGGTGCGCTCAAATCTACTCTGTGTCTGAGCTGCGGCTTCCCGAGGTAGGCTTCTTTACTGCATATCTTTGCTCTCTTTACCCACAGGACCCTCAACTTCCCAAGAAAACAGAAGTCTGACCTTGCTGACCTCTGCGGTTTGGCCTCCCACTTTCCAGAACTACTGCTGTTTTCACTGACTGAGAAGAAAGGCTAGTTGCTCGGGTTTAGGAAGGGCGAGCTGTGCCCAGGAAGCAAGGTTCTCCCAGATGGGGCAGGGCTGAGGGAAACCGGGACAGGTTTTTTTTTGCTCTCACAGCCAGGTCCTCCTGGCCCCACAGGCACAGGACAGGAAGCCAAGAGACTTTGGGTGGAAAGCCACCCCAGGCAGATGGAGCACAGGATGGGGAGCTGTGGTGTGACTGGCTGCAAACTGACAGAAGAGATGGTATCTGGATGTCCAGGAATGCGCTTTGGTGAGGAAAGTATGGGCCCAAATGAAGATGGGACCCAATATGGGGGTATCAGCTGACAGTGGCCGGAAAGAAAGAGCTATGCTATGGAGCTAGGCAGTCAGGGGGGAGTGGGCTTGGAATAGAGTGGCCAGCCACACAAATCACTTCCAAATCAGTGTGAAGTGGTGAGGTGGCAAGTTCAGGAGTGAACAGACATTTGGCAAACCAGGTGGCAGCTGCCTGCCACAGCAGGAACTAGATAAGCAGGTGGGTACAGATACCAGAGCCCCAGCACGGGCAAGCCTCAGCAGGTAGCAGGCAGCCCAGAGAGACTACGCAGGAATGGGCAATCCAGAGGCCAGGCAGCAGGAAGCAGGCCTGAGGTCCGCGGCCTGCTGGGAAGTCAGGCAGCAGGATATGGGCAGGAACTCTGGAGGCTCAAGGATGTAGGTTCAACCAAGTCAGGCTCTAATATGGTTCCTCCTGGGTGGATGTCAGATTTCCCGGAGCACCCTGATCATGGTGGACTTCGCTTTGAGTGAGCGAGGGAGGCCTCTGGGGTCCTCTCTAGGACTCCAGCAAAAGAAATTCTCCAGGCTAAGCAGCTCCTGCAACATTAGGGTACATCTCCAGGCTCTGCACTGCCCAGTGGGTTCAGGGCAAGCACCTTCCTGTTCTGTGGTCTAAATGCTCGTGTGCTGGCTACACCATGATGAAGAACAGTTTGCAGCCATATGGTGACGACATTTCCTACTCAAAACACTTCAGGGCAACTCTATGCCCTTACAATGAAGTTCTCCTTTAGCCAGGCATGGTGGTGCAGGAGCATTATGAGTTCATCCTGAACTACACAGTGAGACTCTGTGTTGGCTACTTTAATGTCAACTTGACACACGCTAAAGTCATCTGAAAGGAGGGAACATCAATTGAGAAAATGTTCCACAAGATTTGGCTGTGGGCAATCCCATGGAGCATTTTTTTCTTAATTAGTGATTGATGTGGGAGGGCCCAGCCCACTGTGGGTAGTGCCACCCCTGGGCTGACCAGATTCTGGGTTTTATAAGAGAGCAGGCTGAGCAAGCCGTGAGGAGCAAGCCAGTAAGCAGCACCCCTCCATGGCCTCTGCATCAGCTCTTGCTTAGTTTGAGTTCCTGCCTTGGCTTCCTTTAATAAACTGTGACTCTGGATGTGTAAGGCAAACAACCCTTTCCTTTTCAAGCTAAGTTTTGGTCATGGAGGTTCATCATAGCAACAGTAACCTTAACCAAGATATTGTCTCAAAAAACACCAAGAAACCCATTGGTACAGTGCTTGCCCAGCCTACAGAAGACCTTGGGCTCTATGGCCAGAACCACAAAAAAATAAATAATTAAATAAATAAAAATAATAATAAATAAATAAATTGTTAATTTTAAAAAAAGTCTGGGCTAATAAGGTGGTGGCTCAGTGAGTAAAAACATTGGCCACACAAGCCTGATTGACCTGAATTAAAATATGGAGTATACATATAAATCCAGAGGTGGTGACATATGTCATTAATCCCAGCACTCCTATGGCAAGATTGGAGATGGAGACAGGCCCCTAGCATGGAGGAAGCAACAGGGCAGAAGTAAGAGGGACTCTGCCTCACCAGGATGGAGAGAGAGAACAATCTCCCAAAAGTTGTCCTTTGAGTCACATGCATGCCCACAGTCACACACATCATGTACACATACATAAGCACATTAACAACAATGATAATTTAAAAATGTAAATAACAACAACAATAATAATAGTAATGTTATCTTCCAAATGTTTGGTGACCACTGTAGTCAAGCCTCAAGGCCCATTTCCTTCTCTCCCATGTGCTGGGAAGGTGAGGACTTACAGCCTCTCTTATAGCTGGGTTGAGACTGTGGGCTAGCGCTGGAGAACAGTGTGTATTGGTTGAAATAAAGAATGCATTCTCTGGCTAAAGCGTAGCAAAGCAAGAGTGAAGTCTGTATTATTCTGTTACTGTAATGAAATGCCTGAAGCTGGGTTTTTAACCAACTAAGAGTTGTTGAGTTCAGAGTTTTGGAGGCTAAAACTCTAACCAGCACAGCACTGGCTCTGGCCAGGACACTTTGGATGTTTGACATCATGGCTGCTAGAGTCACGATCACATCACAGAGTGGGTGAGATAGGAAACCGGGGTGGGAAGTGGCTAGCCGTAACCTCCCACTGGCCCCTACCCCTTGAACATTTCAATACCCCTGAATCAGGTCACACTAGGACCCAATCTTACAGAGATAGTAAGCATGTGAGAGAGACAGAAAGATAAAGTCCTCCTGTGCTCTAAGACCTTCAGTTTGTACTATACATGCCTCGGGGTCTCAGTATTTCTTTTTTCCTCAGTTCCTTAGTCTCTCCTCAACAGCTGGCTCCTATAGCCAGTTGCTCACCAACGGTTGGTTTCCCTTAACCAGCTGTTCACCGCCTGCTCAACTCTCCCTACCTTGGATCTACCAAGACTTCCTCTTTTCTCCTCTTCACTGTTCCCAGAGCTAAGTCTACGGGAGCAGCAGTGGAGCATGCCATCCACACAGCGTGGCCCTTGACGGAGGGATCCTCTCAAGGACAGCTTAAAGAACAGCGTATACGAATAGGGAATGCTTATCTCTCTGCTACTCAAAATGGCAGATTTAGAACCCCTGCAGGAGAGGAGGGTGCCGCCCTTATACCAGGAAGAAAGGAAGACACTTCAAGGAAGAATCACCAGCTGGAGAATTCTCTACAGATGACTGTTTGGCTACGTGTGTCTTTCTTTAGCCACCCCCGCCCCACTAATTTAGTCTCTTTCCCACCACTGCCTCACTTGTTTAATATTATACCATGCAAAACATGCCCTTTTTAAAAATACTTATGGGCGGGCAGTGGTAGCGTACACCTTTAATCCCAGCGCTTGGGAGGCAGAGACGGGCAGATCTCTGTGAGCTCCAGGCCAGCCTGGTCTACAAAGCAAATGCAGGACAGCTGGGACTACACAGAGAAACCCTGTCTTGAAACACCAAAAACAAAACAAAACAAACAAACAAAAAAAAAAAAAAAAAAAAAAAAAAAAAAGAAAAGAAAAAGGTTTATGTGCCTGTCTATGTGTGTGTACCAAGTGCATGCAGGTGCCCTCAGAAGCCAGAGAAAGGCATTAGATCCTCTGGAACTGTAGTTACAGGAAGTTGTGAGGCACACCTCTCCCCCACTACCACCATGTGGGTGCTGGAAACTGACCCCAGGTCCTCTGCAGGAACAATATGTCCTAACTGCTGAGTCATCTCGCCTGCCCCATATATTGGTTTTGTTGGTTCTTTATTTACTTTTAAAGGCTCTTGTGTCATGAAAAAACTTATATTGCATTTGCATGCTTTATTACTACTAATTTGTTTTCTGTTAATCTGATTCCAAGGTAGGACAGCAGGGGAGAAGCCTACGCCTCCCCTCCGACCACTAGCATCAGCCACTGACCTGGACCCAAGAGAAACATAACCTGGCTGATGAAGGCCTGGAGTTAACTGGTCCTTGAAGCCTCCTTCAGACTCCTGGATTCTCAGTGGGAAACATCCTAGGTTTCTTCAAGGCTGGCCAATCTCACAGTCTATCACCAATAGTAGCTACAATGAGGCTGTCCCTGTCCCCAAGACACTCCAGTCCCTTAAGCCTCTTCCCTGCTGTAAGTACATGCTGTCCCCTGACCTGAATGCCCTCCCATAGTTTTCCGCCAGCTAAGCCTCTAACTGTACTATCTGGACTGGGGCCCCAGGGTGCCAGAATACCTATCTGCTTGGATGCACCTCCTTTCTCATGATTTAATTGTTTTCCATAGTTCCACTTGAAGCCCTTTCTTTAAAAAAAATTTTTTTAATGTTTTATTAGCATATATTAATTATAAGTTGTACTGGGTTTCATTGTGATAGTTTTTACACATGTATATATGTCTTATTTTCATATTCACTCCCCTTCCTCCCCAGTTATAGTCTCCCCTGCACACATACACACACACACACACACACACACACACACACACACTGATCTCTCCCTCTTCCCAACTACTTCCCCCTCTACTTTCATGCCTTGTTTAGTTTTTTGTTAATGAGTTTCACTAGAGTTGCTCACAGGAGCATGGATGAGAGTCACAGGAGCACTGGCAACTTATCAGTGGCTGCACCACGGAAGAGGGTGTGTCTCGGAGCAGCAGACCAGGCTGGGCAGGGCCACATGGAGGAGCTGTGCAATGGTTAGCTTTTGTTCCTGAAACAGAAAAGCCAACTTATAAAGAGAAAAGGGTTGTTTTGCCCACAGCTGTGGAGGTCTCAGTCTATGGTCCCCTGGCCACGTTGCCTTTTAGCCTGTGGTGAGGTAGTACACGCTACTCGCCTCCTGGTAGCCAGGAAGCAAAGAAAGGGGGAAGAGAGGCCAGGACTGCAATATTTCCTTTGAGGATATGACCCTAATGGCTTAACTTCCTTTTCCTAGCCCTCATATCCTGAAGGTCCCACCACCAACGTCCCGTGGGCTGGGAAGCAAGCATTAAACACATAGGCCTTTGGTGGATGTTCAGGATCCAAACTGTAAGAGTCCATTTCCAGGCTCAGAGTCTTCAGGCTCAGGTCAGGAGCTTCTGGCAACTGTCTCATGTGAGGTCCCAAGAGGGGCTTCCTCAGCCCCGTTCCCAGGGCCCCTCCCAAGATTCCAAGAGCTCATTCTTTCTGTCTGACAAGCAGGGAACAACGAGTGCTGCCATCTTCTCACTCTAGGCTGGATCTACCTCCAAACCCTAGTCCTCTAGGTGTGTCTAAGGAAACAAATTTACAGAGCTGATACTGTGGGAAACTGCTGGTGAAGGCCTGGCTACTGCTCATGCCGTGCTCAGAAAGAGAGATATGGGGGCCAAGAAACACAGCTTGCGGGTGTCAACCAGGAACAGCCTGCTTTGAGCTGTGTACGGGGGAGGAAACCAGTACAGTTAAGGTGTGTGTGTGTGTGTGTGTGTGTGTGTGTGTGTGTGTGTGTGAGTATAAGTGTGTGCATGTGTAAGAGAGATTATGTAAGAGAGTATGTATGTGTGAGAGTGTGTATATATGTATGTGAGTGTGTGCATGTGTGTGAGTGTGTGAGTGTGTGTGTGTGTTTATAAAGCTAAATCAAAGAGCTATAATTTGGAGTCCTTTTAAGAATCCCTGGACAAAGTGAGGATGGTGTGTGTGTGTGTGTGTGTGTGTGTGTGTGTGTGTGTGTGTGTGTGTGAAAGAGAGAGAACCCAAAGCCAAGTATGTGACTGGAAGCTATCTCTTGGGAAAGGGCATCTTTCAGAAACAATTAGTCTATCAGGGAACAGGCCATCCCCCATAATGAGGCAAGTGAGGATTACAGAGCTAAAAATAATTCCAGGTTCCTTTTGCCAGGAATCACCAGGCCATTGCCAGCACACACCTTCCTTTACCCATGATGCAGCCACCCTAGGCTGAAAGCCCAGGAGAATAGTGGGTGCTTCTGCAGCTCCGACCCCTTAAATGCAAACGGCGAGCCGCCTATAGCAGCAGCTGTTCACAGGGTCAAGGTGCAAAGCTGGGCTAAGAATGCACAAGAGAGAATCATGCTTTGCTTTTAGGGCTTGTTTGGGTGTTTTGTTTTGTTTTGTTTTTTTCCATTTTGAGATTATAGTATCATAGCATCACTTCTCTCTTCCCTTTCCTCCTTCCAGAAGCCCCTTGCCTTCTTCCAAATTCATGGCCTCTTTTTCACTAATTGGTATTGCACGCACATATGTAAATGAGTATACATATGCATATTCCTAAATATAGCCCGCTTAGTCTGGATAATGTGACTTGTATACTGTGCATCTGATGCTACCTGTATAATGGCCCTTGTTTCCAGGGCTGACCATTTGGTTTTGGATAACCAAGTGCTGGGGAGAAGACTATTGCCCCGACTCTCAGCATCCCTTAGCTGCCATACTTCTTTGTGCAGGGTCGAGGCCTCACGGTCTTTCCCGTGTGCACTTTGGGATGCCAGCCGTCCTTCTTCAGCTCATGTGTAGGCAGCCATGATGGTGAGACCTTGGAAGGGTCTTGGCTTGCTCTGGCTGGCGGGGAAAGCCTGGCTTGCCTGTCAGCATGAACCTGGGTGGCACTAAGGCTGAACTGGGGACCTTCTCAAGAGCTTCGAAGGAACACAAAACACTGTGACGTCAAGTATGTATCGTATCGTTTTCCCGGTCCACAAGCCAGCAGGACATCAGATCTTCCTGCCCTGATTATGGTCCTGTCAATCAGGACCAAGCTGTCCTGCCACTGGCAGTGGACAACAGAGAGCCCTGGCTATCTCTTTCTTTGCCTCAAAAATGGAGATATCAATAGCCCCTACATTTTGTTTTATTTTTTTTGAAAGTTGTTTATTAATTTCTGTCCTCTCTCTCTCTCTCTCTCTCTCTCTCTCTCTCTCTCTCTCTCTCTCTCTCTCTCTCTCTCTCTCTTGAGACGAGACAAGGTTTCTCTGTGTAGCCTTGGCTATCCTAGACTCGCTCTTGTACACCAGGTTGGCCTCGAACTCACAGCGATCCGCCTGCCTCTGCCTCCCGAGTGCTGGGATTAAAGGCGTGCACTACCACGCCCGGCCTGCCCCTACATTTTAAAGCTGTCAGGTGTGTTCAGCAATCTCAGCTGTGCATGGGGGGCGTGGCATGTGCTCAACAATGGCCAGCAATTACCCACAAGTTCTTTTTTTAAAAATTATATTATTTATATGTTTAATGGGGGACATGCCCTGTCGTACACACGGAAATAAAGACAATTTGCAGGAATTGATTCTCTCCTTCTGCCACATGTGTTCTGGGAATCAAACTCACATGGTAAGAGTTGGAGGCAAGTGCCTTTACCTACTGAACCCATTCACCAGTCCTGAAACTTGTAGTGCTTCCGCCTCCACCTCTTCAGGATATCCTACTGGTGTGAGCCACCACAACTGACTCTTATAATCTCTCTCTCTCTCTCTCTCTCTCTCTCTCTCTCTCTCTCTCTCTCTCTCTCTCACACACACACTGTACTTTGATAATATTTCTCCCTCCATCATCTTCTTTTCTTCCCCTCCCTCCCTCCCTCCTAACCTCTCTACCTCCCCATCCCAAAAGCCCCTTCTGACTCTACTGTCTTTGAGTGCACCCCACTGCATCTAATTAGTGTTGGTCCTCGAACACAGCTGATTGGGGGTGTGTACTTGAGGAAGGGCTACCTTATCAACGGCTAGACCACTAAGGAATATGACTTTCTATCTCCTAGCAACCATTAAGTATTTGCACCTCCTCTGGGAGGTCTGGGACTTTCTGAGCCCTTCCCCCATTCACAGTGGAAGGCTGGCAGACCAGTCCTGTGGGGGTGGCCACCCCTGCTTTGGAATCTGACTTGAACACATAGCTACTCTGGGCAGATACTCCACCATTGAGATACTTGGCCAGACTGACCCTAACATCTTTTTAATGGGTCAGGAGCTCACTATACTGCCCAGGTTGGCATTGGAGTATTTCTGTAGACCAGGCTGGTCTTGATTTTATGATCTTCCTGCCTTTGCGTCCTGAGCAGCTGAGGTTGCAGGCATGTGCCACTGTTCTTGGCTGCAGAGGGAAACACCGTCCCCTGCCACCCGTCCCACAAGACACACACACATTTTCCAAACCTTTTCACAGGGGTCTGTGCTGCACATGTGCCACCTGTCAGGAAGAAGGTCATGTCACTGGAGTATTTGTGAACTCTGCTATTATTCAGCCCTCCACAGCACCCTTGGGTCCCTGCACCAGAGCGTCTTAGGCAAACAGGCCATTTCCGGCTGAGACTGGTGGATTAAATAGGCAGTGTGACTAATGTGTCATCTTCAGTCACTTTTTTCCATATCTTTTTTTCTTTTGTAATTTAAATTTATTTTTAAAAATTTATTCGCTTTACAGTCTAATCGTAGCCTCTCCCTTGGTTCCTCCCAGTCCCACCCTCCCTCACTCCTTCCCCCAATTCTCCTCCCCTAGTTCTCAGAGTAGGGGAAGCCCTTCTCCCTTACCAACTGACCCCAGCCTATCAAGTCTCATCAGGACTGCCTGCATCCTCTTCCTCTGTGGCATTTTGAATAGACCACAAGTGCGGCCTCCGGTGTCTGACTGACTGGTTGACACTGCCATCTGGTGACAATTACGAGAATGACATGGAAGTCCGTGGGCATAGGAATCCTAAGCAGCAAACTAAAACAGAGCCCCCAGGGAGCATCCTAGGAGCCCATTAATGTGCAGGCAGCTCCAGTTATTCCAAAGTTAAACCAATCGTGGGTCTTTACTATTGATATTTCCATATTTTTTTTTGAAACAGAGCCACATTTTTAGCACAGGCTTGCCACAAACTCGCAATCCTGCCTCAACATCCTGAGTGTGAAGATAGCAGGGACACACCACCATACCCTGTGGCTTCTTCATTCCTTTTTGAAGCACCTTAGAAAGATCGCCATGCCTTTCTCAGACAGTCCTTCCTGAAGAAGCAACGGCCTTTCTACTTTCTGTTGTTATCCATCACTTTCGCTTCCTTTTGAGAGTCCCATGAAGGGAGTGGTATGGCATTGTGCTGCGGGTTCTGGCTCCTTCCACTAGGCAGGATGTTTGTGAAATCCATCTGTGTATCAAAGGCTCATTCTTTTATTCTTGACTAATGGTCCATTGCATGAACATACTGTAATTTGTTTTCTATTATACTGCTGATGGACATTTGGGCCATTTCCAGTCTGGGCTGCTGTAATGGTAAGCTAGTGACATGCATACAGAAGTCTTTTGTAAGTGTGTTTTCATTTCTCTTGGGCACATACCCACATGTCAATGTGGGATTGATTAGTGTTATCAGACTTGGTGGTTGGTATCTTTATCCACCAAGCCCTTTCACTGGCCCTCCATTATTATATAATATTATATTATATGTCATATATATTAATTGAATGATGGGAAACAATTCCTAACACAGACATAGTGGGTCTTCTATCTGTAGTCTCACTTTCAAATACCACTTGAAAGCAGTAAATGAAAAATATCCCAGAAATAATCAAGCCCTGTGTTTCCAGTCGTGCACTGATCTGAGTGGCATGATGAACTGTCATGCCCCTCTGCTCCATCCTCCGCAGGAGGACCATGCATCACCTCTTTGTCCAATGTATCCATGCTGTATACACTACTTCTTGGTCATTAAGCCATCATAGTTATTATGGTTGCCTGCCAGAGCATCACAGAGCTTGCATTTAGGGAACCCTTATTTTTACTCAGTGACAGCTCTAGAGCACAAGGTCAATAATTGAAATATGCCAAAGTAGCCGGGTGTGGTGGCACACACCTATAATTGCAGCACTTGGGAAGCAGAGGCAGGTGGATCTCTGTGAGTTCGAGGCCAGCCTGGTCTACAAAACGAATCTATGACAGCCAAGGCTACACAAAGAATCCCTGTCTCAAGAAACAAAAACAACAACAACAAAAAAGAAACGGGTCAAAGGGAGGCTATAAGAATAAAATGCCCAAAACTCAAATGACGGCCCATGCTAGTGAGGCTGTGGAGCAAGAGGAACACTCCTCCATTGCTGGTGGGAGTGCAAACTTGTACAACCACTATGGTTATCAATCTGGCTGCTTCTCAGAAAACTGGGAATAGTTATATCTCAAGACCTAGCTATACCACTCCTGGGCATAGACCCAAAAGATGCTCCACCATACCGCAAAGACACTTACTCAACTATGTTCATAGCAACTTTATTCGCAATAGCCATCATGGCTATTTCAAGGACATCATGAGATTTGTAGGCAAATGGATAGGTCTAGAAAATATCATCCTGAGTGAGGTAACCTAGACCCAGAAATATGCACATGGTATGTACTCACTTATAAGTGGATATTGGCCATGAAGTATAGGAAAACCAGGCTACAATCTGCAGGCACAAAGATGCCAAGTGACAAGGAGGGCCAAAGGGAGGATGCTTCAATCTCATTCAGAAGGGGAAATAAAATAGACATCTGAAGTAGATGTCTACTGGGTGGGAGAGGGATAGGAAAGGGAACAGGGGTGGGGATCAAGAGTGGGGAGGGGGCATCTCTGAAACAGGGGAGGCTTCTAGGAGTCTGTAGGGGTGACCCAAGCTGAGACTTCTACCAGTGAGAGATATGGAGCCTGAAGAGGCCACCTTCTGTAGCTAGGTGGGACTTTCAGAGGAGAAAGAGAGAGACACCATCCCACTCACAAAACCTTTGACCCAAAATTTGTGCTGCCCACAAGTAGTGCAGGGATAAAGATGGAGCAGAGATCGAGGGAAAGACCAACAAATCCTAGCCCAACTTGAGATCCACCCCATGGGAGAAAGCCAAGCTCTGACATTATTAATGACACTCTGCTATGCTTGCAGACAGGAGCCTAGCAGAAGTGTCTTCTGAGAGGCTTCATCTAGCAGCTGATGGAAACAGATGCACAGATCTGCAGCCAAACAACAGGCAGAGCTTGGGGAGTCTTGTGGAAGTGGGAGAGAGCCAGAGGGACCACGGACACCACAAGAAGACCCACAGAGTAAACTAACCTGGGCCCATGAAGGCTCACAGAGACTAAGCCAACAACCAAAGAGCACGCATGGGCTGGACCTAGGCCTCTACACATATGTAACAGATGTGCAGCTTGTTCTTCATGTGGGTCCCTTAACAATTAGAGATGGGGCTGTCTCTGACTCTGTTGCCTGCCTTTGGATCCCTTTCCCATAGCTGGGCTGCCTCGTCTGACGGGAGAGCATGCGCCCAGCTCTGCTGCAACTTGATCTACCAGGGTGGGTTGGTACCTATGGGAGGCCTCCCCTTCTCTGGGACGGGGCGATGCGGAGGGGATGTGAAGGTGGGCCTGGGAGGAGAGGAAGGAGGAGGACTGTGATCAGGCTGTAAAGTGATTTTTAAAAATCTGGGGAAAAAAAGAATAAAGTACATACGATATGGGACTACATGAGGTTTCATGTTCCACTGTGAACACATACTGATAAATAAACGCGGCTGTATCTGAGAGCAACACTAGGAGTATGTCTACCAAGCTCCCATAGGTGAATGAAAATGGGAAATTTAAAACAGATGAAACACTCAGAGGCACCGTGGATGTAACTCAATGGCAGACTGAACGCTTAGCCTTTGAGAGGCCCTCAGCTCTATCCCCACCAGCCCCTGCCAACACTTCAGATAGCCCATTTAAAAATCGTTTTTATTTTTACTCTTAACATGTATATCTGAGTATGGATTTGCACATGGGTTCAGTGCAGAGGCCAGAAGAAGATCCCCTGGATCTGGAGTTAAAAATAGTTGTGAATCCCCCAAGTGACTCCTGGGTACCAAACTAACGGCCCTTGCCCCTTGAGGGAGTGGTGGGTACATGGGAGGGTGGTGGAGGGAGGGACATGGGAAGAGTATGGGAAGAGGGGGAATGATGTAATTGGATTTAAAGTTTTAAAAGTTTTAAAATGTAAATGCAGGTGTGGAGAGATGGCTCAACAGTTAAAAGCACCGGCTGTCTTGCCAGAGGACCAGCGTTTGATTCCCAGCACCCATTTGGCAGCTAATGACTGCAGCAGCTAATGAATGCCTGCGACTAAAATTCCAGAGGATCTGACGCCCTCTTCTGGTATCTGTGGGCACT
This sequence comes from Acomys russatus, assembly GCF_903995435.1. Taxonomy (NCBI): domain Eukaryota; kingdom Metazoa; phylum Chordata; class Mammalia; order Rodentia; family Muridae; genus Acomys; species Acomys russatus. The sequence goes on from NC_067140.1 coordinate 63,545,634, forward strand.
ACATACATATTGTGCACAGTCATGCATGCAGGTCAAATATCCATACACTTGAAGTAGAAATAAATCTCAAAGTGTGTGTTTATGTGTGAGTGTTGGTGTGCACATGCCATGCTATGCATGTGGACATCAAAGGACAATTTTTGCAAGCCCAATCTCTCTTCACCTTGTTGAAGCTGGGCTTCTCTGATTTCTGCTGTTACATGGCTTACTCCAGGTCAGCTGGCTCATGAGCTTCTGGCGGATACTCCTGTCTCCCCTTCCCAGTAGGAATGCTGGGGTTACATGTGTGCACCTCTTTCCTTTACAAAACTAGCCAGCCCAGTTACCTTTCAAAGTAGTGTCCACAGTGACGCATCCCTGAAGGAGAGAAACCTGTTCTTTAGGATCCCAAGCGTGGGATCGAACAGTCTAGTGAGAGAACAGGTGATGTTAATTCACTAGAAGAGCAGCCACCTCGTGAAGGAGCTTAATTGCTGCCAGATGAAAAAGAGCCCGTGAACAGACTCTGGGAGGAGATATATAAATGAGCCCAGAACTGGCGGCAGCGGGGATTGGAGACTTGGGATAGATTTGGCTGTTCACCGCTGCCCTTCAAGATGCTCCTAGAGAAAACCACTTGAGGAAAGGCTCCAGAGCTCCGGCTTCTGCTGAGGCTCTGGAGTCTGGTTACCCCCAGTTCCAGTGGGAGAAATCCTGCAGCTCCCAATCAGAGAATCGTTCCTCAGGACTGATATCCTTAAGGTTTTGTTATTGTGTCAATTAATCTTCATTTCCTACTATTTTGGTTAATCAGGTTATAATTGACGTAGGCTCGGTCAATAAGTTGTTAATAAAATCTTTTGGTAAGGAAAACTGAGTCAGGGGCTGGAGAGATGGCTCAGCGCTTAAGGGCACTGGCAATTCTTCCGGAGGTCATGAGTTCAATTCCCAGCAACCAGATGGTGGCTCACAACCATCTATGATGTGATCTGATGCCCTCTTCTGGCCTGCAGGTGTACCTGCAGACAGAGCACTGTGTACATAATAAATAAATAAATAAATAAATAAATAAATAAATAAATAAATAAATAAAACTTTGAGTCAACACATCCCAGTCAGGCACTGCCCCCCAGGCTCTACCCCTCCTTTCAACCCACTTAACTATGAATCCATCGATGAATTAACCCATCAGTGTTCTCACGAGCCAATCACTTCCCCAAAGTCTGACCTCTGAACGTTGCATTGCAGACCCAGTCTTCAACATGAGCTATTTGGAAGTACACTTGAGACTCTAATTACAGCAGGCAGAAATACCACTTTAGGCTGAAAGAGACTATAAGAGGCAAAGCAAATAAATGCAATATATGTCATTACTGATTGGAAACAGGGCAGGGGAAACTGTAGATAAGCTAATTCCCCATGACAGAGTATTTTACACTGACATTTGATTTCTTGGGTGGAGTAAAGGTGTTTTGCTTAGACATGCAGATACAGTCAAATGCAAGGGAAGAAGAAAACACCATAGAGACTGCACAGAAATTATAAAATAGAAATACCAGATGATCTAGGAACCCCACTTTCTGGCATTGCTATGGTTTGGGCAACTCGTGGCACCCACTTGTATAACTCACAACTACCTCTAACTCCAGCTCTAAGAGATCTGAGGTGTCTGACCTCCGTGGGCACCCACAGGCATATATATATGTGCATACACACACATAGTCACATAAATAAAAATTAAATGCCTTTAAAATGAAAAATATGCTTATTACAAAAGATTCATATCTATCTATCTATCTATCTATCTGTCTGTCTATCTATCTATCTATCTGTATTCACTACTGCTTAAGGAAACTTAGTCTTAGAAGAAGATACAGAGACTCTCTCCATTACACTGATCACCGTTTTTATTGAGCTACTCCTTCACAAAGGATATAGGTGGACAAGTCACATAAATGATTATACCAATAATATTTAATGATTATATAGCACTTAATGGTTTACAGATCACTTTTGCACCCACTCTATCTAATTCTTGCCACTCTCAAATAGGTATGACATTTTGAGAAAACACATAAACTGGGCGTGGTGGCGCACGCCTTTAATCCCAGCACACAGGGAGGCAGAGGCAGGCGGATTGCTGTGAGCTTGAGGCCAGCCTGGTCTACAAAGTGAGTCCAGGACAGCCAAGGCTACACAGAGAAACCCTGTCTCAAAACACCAAAAAAGAAAAAGGAAAATACACATATATACATTTCAAACATGAAATGATTTGTCTCAAATATCAATTATCATTTTAATTTTGTTGGTTCTGTAAAATACCATATATCAAATTTAAATGACCTATAGTCATATATAAGTAATACATAATTGGAAAAACAAAAAATCCAGTTGAAAAATGTAAATTCAATTTGCCAATGGTTCTTATACATTCTTGGAGTAAAGATATAAATAAAAATATTAACGCTACAGTTTATATTCACAGTTGTAGCTGTCCTTGCCTCTCAAGTTTGCAATGCACAAATTAAACACTGTTGTTTCAACGGAAAAGAAAAGTCCCTCAGAGATAGAGGAAGAAGTGTGTAGTTCCCACACAGGAGCCTATCTGCAGGACCAACAACCATCCAGTTCTAGCTGGCTGTCCTGTATACCACAGGTGTGCGCCACAGAGCTCCACATGCTGTGTCAGTGCCCCGTGCAAGAATGGCCAGGGGGAGATGGAGTAGCAGCTGTTTTCCCTAACAGTTCAGGCACAGCAAGAAGGTTCTAACAGGTGGAGAGAGATGAAATGGACAATGACTAGACACCTGAGGACAAGGACTAGCTGCCCCACAGCATCATTTCTTGGAATTTCTTTTTGCCTTCTATCACAAACTGCCAATGGAGAAGCTGACAAGCCAAAAATGCAGAGTTGGGGGAGAGAAGAACAGGAGAGAAAGAAAGGAGAGGGGGAGGTAGATTTTGAAGGCCCAAGAAAAGTCTACTTATTCTTTCTAGAATATGAGCCAGGAATGGGGCAGACCAGAGACAGAGAACTTTAGATAACATTGCCCAGTTCTAGCACAAGAAAACAGGCAGTCCTTCCCCAACCCGCAAGGGCTACTGGGGGAGCCTTCACTTCCACTCTGTTCAACACTGTGGTGGTGTCAGAGGTCAAGGGGTCAGCTTCTGAACCCCCTACCCCAGGCCCTAACCACCAGTGCCAGTGGGGGACATATGAAGGATGAGGCTTCCAAAACTACCAGAAACAGACAAGATAATGCCTTCCCGCCTCATGGGCATCAGTGAGTCTTAAAGTCAGGATTTGCCCCATGGTAATGAGGTCACCTCATCCTACCCTAACACTGGCAGTCATGACATTCATGACTTTCCTAGCCAGGGCGGCATGAATGAGGAGCTACAAACCCTACCTAACCTAGCAGAATTGTTGTCCCCTACCATGTGGCCAGTAGAGGCCCAGGTAAAACCGGACTTCTAACATTAATTCAAGGCACCATGGATACCCCAGTCCTTTCTCCACCAGAGGGATGTCAGAGGAGGCCTGCCAATGCAGAAGATTTAGCTAGAATATCGACTCTTGTAATAGACACAATGTCCACATTTCAACATAAAATCACTCATCACATCAAGGCTGAGAGAATCTTACCATGAATGAAAAGGTAAGTCACAAATGTCCAACACACTAATGCGGCATAGATGTTATTATAATTGCCTGACAAAAATTTCAAGTACACTCCACATGTCCACGCGCGCACGTATGTGCGCGCGCGCGCGCGCACACACACACACACACACACACACACACACATTTCAGGAGAAATAATCAAACAGGACAGAACAACACAGTAACTGAGATAAGCTCAAGGGTGGGCTCTGGGCACAATGAAGGGAGAGGGGGAAACTAGCTATGGAGTTGAGGACAGAGCAAAGATGGGACGCTGCTATAGCAAACATTGACCACGTCAAAGCACCTTTGCAACTGGACAGCAGGTAGAGGCCAGAAGGCTTCAGAGGTACACAGAGAACGTAAAGGCTATTTCGGTGAGGACTTTAGATTGCAATGAGGGACATGGTCTTGGAACCTTGGCCTTCTTGTAGTGTTAAACTTGTCTGGTGTGTAGCACTTAGTGGAAAAAGTTGAGAGGGATGAAACTGCCCATTTAGCAGCAATTTCTAAATTAAGTACTAAAGTGAAGAGTGGAGTCTCTTGCTGCTCATAGTTGAGATGTGAGATGGGAGAGATGGCCTAATGTGCTGGAATGCTAATCAAGAAGGAACGAGAACCCAAAGATATGGGAAAATTCTACTCATATGGGGAAAAGTGGGAAAGTTTGTTAGGAAGAAAGCACCAGTGCTGTGTCTGAACAACCATTTGATAAGATGATGGGTACAGCTCGTGTGCTAAGAGAATGATGGGTTCAGCTCATAGGCAAATTCAACTAGGTCAGCTTGGTGTCAACAGGTGAGATGGCCTTAAGCTTAGCCCTGACAGCTGAGACTGCCCTGCAGAGCCCTGGGGATGGGGCTATCTGTAAGAGCCATGGAGGAGGGATCGTCACACCAATAGGTCCATCCGCCATGAATCAAGCCAAAAGGCATTATTTGCATATCTTACAAGCTGGTGGAATTTGCTAGGTTTTGAACTTGCTTGGCATCCATCACCCACTCCTTCGCTGGCATTTCTATTCTTTGGTGTGGGAATGTCTGCTCTACCATGGTATTTTAGGAATATATAACTTATTCAGTCCCACAGCTTCACAGTTTAGGACAGACAATCAAAGATCTCAGTCAGATCTGATTCAGGTCAAAGGCCGAACCCTGGACTTCACACTTTACAGCTGGGGCTGGAAATTTCAGATTTTGGGAGACTGGGGCAGAGTGAACATATGTCAGGCATGGACATGGATGTGGTGGGAAGTGGCAGGAGCAACTTGACAAGGAGTAAATTGTGTCTTCTCGAAATGCGTGCAGTGAAGGTCTAGCTCCCAGTGTGAACTGTATTTGGAACAGGACTTTTGAGAGGTAATTAAGGCTAAGTGAGGTTATAAGAGTAGGGTCCTAGTCCAGTAGGACTGACAACATAATGGGGGAGGTCTCTCTCTCATCCTGCACATGCACCAACAAAAGGCTGTGTGAAGGCAAATCAAGAAGGCAGTCATACGCCATCAAGATGACACGAAGCTGGACGCCTATAATACCTGCATATGGGAAGGGAAGGCAGGAGGGTGAGGGACTCAACACATCTTCAGCTACGTAGAGTATCTGAAACCAGCCTGGACCATATGCTACATAAGATCCTTAGAAAATCAGAAAGGAAAGCAGATGTCTCTGAGTCAGGAGAAAAAGCCTGGCAGGAATGGAGTCCTCTCAACCTCCAGAACTCTAGGTGACACTTTTCTTAGGTCACTTACTCGAAGAGATTTTGTTTCAGCAGATCAAGAAGGTTAAATTTTTTTAATGGACTTTAAAAAAATTAACTGCATCTTAGAAACTTGTATGGCCAAAATCAGAGCTAACGATTCTGCTACCCAAACTCAGAAACGGAGAACAGGTAGGGCGGTGGGCTAAAGATGTATTTCAAAGAGATGTTATCAGGCTGAAAATTCCTCACATTTGGCAAAGGATATAAACCTACGGATTGAAGCTACTCGGCAACTACGAAACAAACAAAAAATCCACTCGGAAAAACAAAACAAAACCAAGGCACAGTGAACCCTGAAGATAAAAATATGACACTCCAATGCTAACCTTCAGATTTTCAACTGAAAGTGTCTGCAAACAGAGTCACCAGCCACAAGTCCAAGAACACAATGGAGACAGTCAGTTTTCTCAGTCAAAGTTCCCACAATCAATGCAACACCAGTGCAAATCTTCAATTAAATTTTCTACGGTATAAAAAAAATTCAAGGTACAAACTACTTGCAATTGAGGTAAATCTTTATAAATAAATAGTCTCAGGTAACTCAGATAGTTTAGAACACACTGAACATATCAAAGGTCTCTTTTGTAAACCAAGCAAGCTGTTAAGTCTTCAGCCTTGCAATTAAAATGATTCCCCATATACACGTTAATAAGCAAGATAGAAAGACAAGAAGTGCAGGAGCGGCCCCCATGCCAACATTCCTCAGCTTTAGGGCAAAGCTGCCCTCACATCACATGAGCTTTGCGACACATTGGTTGTCAAGTGTCCTTTTCCCCCCCCTGGTTTCCAGCACTCAGTTACTATAGCCGACACTTGCTGGGTTTATCCGTCAGCTCTTTCCCTGTCCTTTCCATCTACCTCCCTTGTGTTGTTGGACTTAAGGCTGAAGGACAGCTGCTCTACCATCCCTGACTCTGGTCAAACTCATTGTGACTTCTATTCCTAAAACGACCACTTATTTCCTTAGAAGTTATCTCCTCAGCATCGAGATATACTACACACCACAAGTGAGATGTCTTCTTTCCACAATGCCATACCCCACCCTTTCAAGGATTTGGCAGGTGTACACACATATTAGGATGCTGGAAGAGACTTTCCTGTTAGTGTCAGGAATTTCAGGAATATTTCAAAAATACAAAACCTCTTTTCACAGCCTAAGTGAGTTGTGTCCCACATCAGCGGTTATCTCAGGAACTTCTAAGATAATAGTCTTAAATGTCTTTGTAGCCCTCGTAATATATGGTAAATGCTCAAAAAAATACATATGGAATGTAAGACACTTATCCAGTATGGAGTCTCTTTTGTTGGCCGCAGACTGAATGCTCACTGAAGGCCTGTCCGTATGCCTTGTTTTTCCCTCCAGCATGGATTTTCTGATGTTGAGAAAGAGATGAGCTCTGGCTGAAAGCTTTTCCACATTTTTTACATTTATAGGGTTTTTCTCCGGTATGAGTTTTCTGGTGTTTCGTAAGAGATGAGCTCTGGCTGAAAGCTTTTTCGCAGTCCTTACACTTGTAAGGCTTCTCTCCAGTGTGCGTTCTCTGGTGACGGATAAGGGCTGAGCGGTCACTGAAGGCCTTGGCACAGTCACTGCATTTATAGGGCTTCTCCCCAGTGTGAGTTCTTTGGTGCTGAGTCAGGGCCGAACAGTAGCCAAAGGCTTTCCCACACTCACTGCACTCGTAAGGCCTCTCTCCAGTGTGAGTTCTCTGGTGCTGAATAAGGCCCGAGCGGTCACTAAAAGCTCTGCCACATTCGTTACACTTGTAAGGTTTCTCTCCAGTGTGAATGACCTGATGCTGGGTGAGGAATGTGCTTTGGCTGAAGGCTTTCCCACAATCATTACACTCATACGGTTTCTCTCCAGTGTGAATCCGCTGATGTTGGGTGAGGTATGAGCTCTGATTGAAGGCCTTCCCACACTCGCTGCATTCATAGGGTTTCTCTCCAGTATGAATTATGTGGTGCCGAATAAGGGCTGAGCGATGACTGAAGGCCTTTCCACACTCCTGACACTCATACGGCTTCTCGCCAGTATGGATTCTCTGGTGTAGAGTAAGATGTATGCTCTGGCTAAATGCTTTACCACACTCATTGCATTCATAGGGCTTTTCTCCTGTGTGAATTCTCTGATGCAAGACAAAAGCAGAATAGTAGCTGAAGGCTTTCTCACACTCATTACATTTCCAAGGTTTCTTTCCTGTACAAGTTTTCTCCTGTTTAATCATATCTGAATTTTTAAAATTCTTAAGTGAACCATAATCATGAAGTTTCTCTCCTTGGTGTTGAACAGGTAATGACCGCTGGCTAAAGTTCCTTCTAAAGTCATCACATTGGTGGCTTCTCTCCACAGAAAGTCTCTTCTGAGGGACCAGCTCTTGTGTTGGGTGTTCCTCACAGTTTCTCTGCTGATGTCCTACGGAGTCTTCACAGTCCCTGGGCCTTTCCTCTGGAAAGCTCTCCAGTAACACTCCTGGAAATGACTCCTCTTCAGAAAAGCGCTTCTCTGGAGTTAGCTTTGTGCTGTCTGGTACTGTCTCCCACACTGAAAGAAACAAATTACACACAGAGAGAAGAATCACTTCTATACTAGAGAAATAATAAAACAAAATGCATGCAGCAAACACATAAACATCAACTCTCACAAAGAATCTTGCACTGTTGAGAGGACATGGGGAAAAATGGCTGAGAAAAGATGCTACAGAAAAGGAAGGGGTAAGCAGCCAGGCAACGCTGTATTCGTCAGCAGGACAGGAAATGAGGAGCAGTAACCAAACAAAAGCCAAGTGGTGGGGACCTGAAAAAGGACAAGACAAAAGCGGGGTCTGTAAGGCACAAGGGTGAGACAAAAAAAAAAAAAAAAAAAAAATGCCTCTAGAGACTTAAGTCATTTTAACTTCCTTCTTCTTGCTATAATCTTTTCTCATGCTCTTATGTCTCGTGACTAAAAACTAATCTCTTACACACACACACACACACA